>NC_027742.1:0-16372 GCF_012274545.1 Fukomys damarensis | reverse complement strand
AGTTTAGTTGTTTGTGCAGTAGTTTCATAGAATGGGATGCTTGGTTGCGGAGGGTATGGTGTGTGATTTGTATACACTCTATGAAATGGAAATTTAATTGGGTGAGTGCCCATGGGGGTACAAATTTAATAAATTGTAATTTGAGAAAATATGTATCATGTGTTTTTTTGCATTTTTTGCATTTATGGATGTGCAAATATTTGCTATGTCACTCTAGCATTAACTAAAAAGTCAGTCTGAGGGGGTTATGTTGACCAAGGATACGAATATGCCTTAACACCACCGTCGACCAGAGTATGCGAGATTATGCCGTTATCCGATCATTGACTATATGTGTTCGGGGGGCTCATGTGATAAGAGAATTGACTAATAAGTCTAATCCTGACTTAATTTGGCTGCGTGCATGTCTTGACGACTATGCTGATACGGGCATACCGAAAAATAGAAGCTACCAAATGCCTGGATGGGTTAACTATGTCGCGATCACGGACTGGAAGCACCAAACCATCGAGATGTCTTATTTAAGGGGAACGAGTGGGCGATCTTATCCTTATGTGCCTGAGGTAAGAACCAGATGCCTGATAAAGTTCAAGGTTAGTCACCCCCACGATGGATGGGCCCGGAGCGAGAAGAGGGATCCTTGTATGGCGGGTTGCTGGTTTCTCGGAGGATGGTAGATTAAGAGATGACCCATTGGAAGGGGATAGTCATATTGAAGAGAATTAGTTTGACTTAATGCGCTAATGTGCGATACGGGCGAGCTAAAATGTCAAAGATGGAGGGTATGTATTAGAGGATATCCATGGGGGGGTGGGGTTATGTGGATAAAACATTATATGGTTCATGTAAGATTACACATTAATGTACTAGTACATTATGGATGGGGTCGGGCATTAATGCACGAATGACATAGATTGTGTTTGCTACACTCTTTGATAAGGGCCTGCAAGGAATAGTTTAGTCAGAATTTCAGCTTTGGGAGTTGACGGCGGGGGTCTTCTCTCTTTCTTGATGTATCTCAGGAGGGAGGAAAGATCTCATTTTTGGTTTACAAGACCAAGGTAATGTTTATACTACTGAGACTCTTCATTTTATTATTTTATTTTCTACTAACCCTGCTAAGGGTATTAGAACAAGGATGATGAGGAAGTATAGGATTGATGCTAATTGGCCGATGATGATGTAAGGGTATTCTACTGGTTGGCTGCCGATTCATGTTAGGGTGAGGAGGGTGGAGATGAACGTTCAGAATAAACATTGGCTGATAGGTCGGAATATTATGCTGCGTTGTTTGGATGTGTGTAGGAGTGGTAGGGCGACTAGGATCAGGATTGATATAACCAAGGCTAGTACTCCTCCTAGTTTGTTGGGAATAGAGCGTAGGATGGCGTATGCAAACAGGAAATATCATTCTGGTTTGATGTGTGGTGGCGTGCTCATGGGGTTTGCTGGTGTGTAGTTATCGGGGTCTCCTAGTAGGTCTGGGTGGAATAGTGTTAGTGTTAGTAGAATGAGTAGTATGATCTGCAATCCTATGAAGTCTTTAAATGAGTAGTAGGGGTGGAATGGGATTTTGTCCGAGTCTGAGTTGATGCCTGATGGGTTGTTTGATCCAGTTTCGTGTAGGAATAGCAGGTGTACTATCGTAAGTGCTGTGATGATGAACGGTAGGATGAAGTGGAAGGCGAAGAATCGGGTCAGAGTGGCTTTGTCTACTGCGAATCCGCCTCAGATTCATTCTACTAGTGTTGGGCCGATGTAAGGGATTGCTGAGAATAGGTTTGTGATGACTGTCGCACCTCAGAATGATATTTGTCCTCATGGTAGCACATATCCTATGAAAGCAGTTGCTATAACTGATAGGAGAAGAATGATTCCGATGTTTCAGGTTTCTATGAATATGTAAGATCCGTAGTATATTCCTCGACCTACGTGAAGATACAGGCAGATGAAAAATATGGAGGCACCATTGGCGTGTAAGTATCGGATTAATCATCCGTAGTTTACATCTCGGCAGATGTGGGCTACTGATGAGAATGCGGTGGCTGTGTCTGCAGTGTAGTGCATGGATAGGAATAGACCTGTGATAATTTGTAGGATTAGGCAGGCTCCTAGGAGTGATCCGAAGTTCCATCAGTAGGAGATGCTGGAGGGTGTGGGCAGGTCGATGAACGAGTGGTTGATAATTTTGATTAAGGGGTGGGATTTTCGGATGTTGGTCATTAGTTCTTGTAGTTGAATACAACGATGGTTTTTCATATCATAGGTCATGGTTTAAACCCATGTGGGAATTATGACTTTAAACGTTTATTATTTTTTAAGTATTTTATTTGTTATTGGGTGTGTAGGTTTTTCTGTAAAACCTTCTCCTATTTACGGAGGGCTATCTTTGATTGTTAGCGGGGCATTAGGGTGCGTTATTATTTTAGGTTATGGAGGATCATTTTTAGGATTAATAGTATTTTTAGTTTTTTTAGGCGGTATAATAGTTGTGTTCGGTTATACCACTGCTATATCTATGGAACAGTACCCTGAGTCTTGGGTTTCTAACGTTGCTGTTTGAAGTGTGATGTTGTTTAGCCTGTTTATAGAAGGATTATTGTCTTATGTCTGGTTAAACTATGATTATATTGAAGTTATTGTGCAGTTTAATAATATGGGGGAGTGGGTGATTTATGATGGTGAGGGTGGTGTGGGCTACTTGAGTGAGGGTCCTACTGGGGTTGGTGCTATTTATAGTTATAACTACTGGCTGATGTTTGTGGCAGGATGGTCATTGTTTGCAGGAATTCTCATTACTATGCAGATTATTCGAGGTAACTAGGTAGATAGGATTAGAGCTACTATGAAAGATAGTAGGAATGACAGAAAGTAGAGTTTAATTAATCCTGTTTGGTTTGATGTAAATATCGATGCGGTGTATTGAATATCAGATACATTTTTAGGGGCTGACTTTTCTAATCAAATTGCGTCTATGGAAGAGGAGGCTAGATTTTGACTTATTATTAGTTTTTTATAAGGTATAAAGCGGTGGGCGGTGGGAGTAAAGTACCCTAACATGTTTGAGAAGTTAAATAATTTATTGGGGTATTTGTTTTTTAAGTAGTGGCTTATAATGATTAATTCTATTGCTGTTATAAATCCTAGGGCTGTAACTATGAGTGTTGATAGTTTAATATGGGTAGGTATGGTTATTTGAGGGATGCTTGTGGGGGGAATGTTGTTTGAGATGATGAAGCCTGCTAAGATACTGCCCATTGCTAGTCGTTTGATGGGATTGATTAATAGAGGGTTGTTTTCATTGATGTTAAGCGTTGTTGTACTTCGGGGGTGGTCTAGTAGTGCGTAGAACACAATTCGGCTGCTGTATACGGCTGTCAGGGATGTGGAGATTAGGGTAATTAATAGGGCTCAGGCATTAATGTACGATGAGTTTGCGGATTCGATGATCAGGTCCTTGGAGTAAAACCCTGTTAAGAAAGGTATGCCTGTTAGGGCTAAACTTCCGATGATTAGTGAGGAGGAGGTAAAGGGTAGCATTTTGAGCAGTCCTCCTATTTTTCGGATATCTTGTTCATTGTTTAGGTTGTGGATAATTGAACCGGCGCATATGAATAGCATGGCCTTGAAGAATGCATGTATGCAGATGTGGAGGAATGCTAGGTGTGGTTGGTTGATGCCAATGGTGACTATCATTAGTCCTAGTTGGCTCGAGGTTGAGAATGCGATGATTTTCTTAATGTCGTTCTGTGTGAGGGCACACAGGGCGGTGAATAGTGTTGTGGTCGCTCCTAAACACATTGATATAGTTAGAATTGTTTGGTTGTGTTGGATTAGCGGATAGAATCGGATTATTAGGAAGATTCCGGCCACTACTATAGTGCTGGAGTGAAGTAGAGCTGATACTGGGGTGGGCCCTTCTATTGCGGAAGGTAGTCATGGGTGGAGGCCGAATTGGGCAGATTTGCCAGTTGCGGCCAGTAGGAGGCCTAGTAAGGGGATGTAGTTTATTTCGTCTTGTATAATGAGTAGTTGTTGTATCTCTCATGAGCTGAGGTTTGTTATAAACCATACTATGGAGATAATGAATCCGATATCACCAATTCGGTTATACAAGATTGCCTGTAGGGCTGCGGTGTTTGCGTCTGATCGGCCCAGTCATCATCCGATTAGTAGGAAAGATATAATTCCTACTCCTTCTCAGCCGATGAAGAGTTGTATAGCATTGTTTGCGGTGACTAGGATTATTATGGTGATGAGGAATAGGAGAAGGTATTTAATGAATTTGTTCATGTCGGGGTCAGAGTGTATATATCATATTGAGAATTCTATGATAGACCATGTGACGAATAGTGCTACGGATATAAACATGACGGAGAAGTAGTCTAGTTTAAAGCTTATGTTGATGGATACGGTTTGGATATGTATTCAGTTTCAGTTGGAGATTACTGCCTCTTGGTTAGACAGTAGTAGCATGGTGGTTGGGATTAGGCTGATGAAGAATGATAATGAGATAATTGATTTTACGTATGAGGGGTATGATGTGTTTTTGGGAAAGTTAATACTAGATAGGGGGATAGGTGTGGTGAGAAGTAGCAGTGATATAATGAACGATGAGATATATAAGTTTATTACTTTTATTTGGAGTTGCACCAAGTTTTTAGTTCCTAAGACTAACGGATTGCTTCTATCCTTTAAAAGTGAGAAAGCCATGTTTTTAAGTATGGGATGTAGAGTTAGCAGTTCTACTTTACTTTCTTGGTAAAAAGGAGAGTTTAAATCTCTGTCTTTAGATTCACAATCTAGTGTTTTTGTTAAACTATTTTTACATAATAGGTTTCCTATGATGATTTTAGGGTTGAGGGTTATTAGTAGCAGGGGGAGTAGGTGGAGTGTTATTAGTGTGTTTTCTCGTGTGAATGAAGGGGGAAGGTTGATGATGTGGTGGGGAGGTGTGCCTCGTTGTGTGGAAATTAGCATGTATAGTGTATATAGTGCTGTGATGAGTATGTTTATTCCGGTCAAGATGATTGTGAAGTTTGATCAAGAGAAGGTTGAAGTGATGATTAATAGTTCTCCTACTAGGTTGATTGATGGGGGTAAAGCGAGGTTTGTAAAGCTAGCTAGGAGTCATCAGAGCGCTATCAGGGGAAGGATGGTTTGTAGTCCGCGAGCTAGGATTATGGTTCGGCTGTGGGTGCGTTCGTAGTTGGAGTTTGCTAGGCAAAATAGGAGGGATGATGTGAGGCCGTGGGCGATTATTAAGGTTGTGGCTCCTATGTAACCTCATGGTGTTTGAATGAGGATAGCTGTGATTACAAGGGCTATGTGGCTGATGGAGGAGTAGGCAATAAGGGATTTTAGGTCTGTTTGCCGTAGGCAGATGGAGCTCGTTATAACTATTCCTCATAGGGATAATAAGATGAATGGGTAGCTTATTGAGGTTGTGAGGGGCTCTAGGAGTTGCGAGATTCGTATTATTCCGTAGCCTCCTAGTTTCAGTAGGATGGCGGCTAGTACTATTGAGCCGGCGATGGGGGCTTCTACGTGGGCTTTTGGTAGTCATAGGTGCAGGCCGTATAGTGGAAATTTAACTATGAATGCTATGATGCAGGCGAGTCATAGTATGCTGTTGGATCATGTGGGTAAAAGGGGAGATGCTTTGTAGCTGAATAGTATAAAGTTCAGTGAGCCTAGGTAATTTTTTAGGTAAGTTAGAGCTACTAGAAGTGGTAGCGATCCGGTGAGAGTGTAGAAAAGAAAATATAGTCCTGCCTTTATTCGTTCAGTTTGGTTTCCCCATCGGGTGATGATAATTAGAGTTGGGATTAGTGTGGCTTCGAATAGAATGTAGAATATTATTATTTCTGAGGTTGTAAATGTTATGATAAGTAGGGCCTGTAGTGTGATTAGTAGTGAGAGGTATAGTTTTTTTCGGACGGCGGGTTCGTTTTTTATGTGGTGCTGGCTGGCGATGATTATTAGGGGTAGGAGTCATACTGTAAGGTTTACTAGTGGAGATGACAGGGAGTCTGAGAAGAAGTTTGTTGAGAAATTGTGGCTGTTAATGTCTAGTTTGTTGAGGGTGGGTAGGGAGATTAGTGCGATGAGTAAGCTGTGGCAGGAGGTGTTGATTCATAATAGTGAGTTTTTTGATAGTCAGGTGACTGGGATGAGTATGATTGTTGGTAGGATAATTTTTAGCATCGTAGGAGGTTTAAGTTTTGTACGTAATCTGAGCCGTAGGTGTTTGATACCAGGACTAGTAAGGCCAGACCTATGGCTGCTTCGCAAGCGGAGAATACTAGGAGAACTAGGGGGATGGTGTATGATAGGGTGTAGTGGGAGTTTAGTGTGATTAGGGACGCCATTACGAATATAGATAGTATTATTCCTTCTAAACACAGTAGTGATGATATTATGTGGGATCGGTATATTATTATTCCTGTCAAGGATGCTATGAAAGCAATGGTTATGTTTATATAGATGGCGGACATTTTGGTAATTATGAGATGGATCATAATTTAATGAGTCGAAATCATTTGTTTTGTTGTTTAAACTAATTACCATATTTGTCTCATTCTAGTCCTTTTTGAGATCATTCGTAGAAGAGTCCTAGTGCTAAAACTGAGATCAGTACGAGTGAGACTGTAAGTATTAGGGTGAGGTTGTTGGTTTGTGACGCTCAGGGGAGAGGGAGGAGTAGGGCGATTTCTAGGTCGAATAGCAGGAACGTAATGGCGATTAAGAAGAATTTTATGGAGAATGGTAGTCGTGCGGATCCTATCGGGTCAAATCCGCATTCATAGGGGCTTAATTTTTCTGCGTAGGCGTCCATTTGGGGGAGTCAGAATGCGATTAGCATGAGGATGGTGGCTAGGGAGAAGTTCGTCAGTAATGAGATTGTTATGTTTATTACTCTTTCTCAGGGTGTGCCGAGGCTGGTTGATTGGAAGTCAACTGTACTGTTTATACTAAGAGAGTATGAACCTCACCAGTAAATGGATACGTAAAGGAATAATCAGACCACGTCCACGAAGTGTCAGTATCAGGCTGCGGCTTCAAATCCAAAGTGATGTTTGGATGTGAAGTGGAATAGCAATTGTCGAATGAGGCAGACTGTTAGAAATGTGGATCCAATGATAACATGGAGCCCGTGAAATCCTGTGGCTACGAAGAAGGTGGAGCCATAGATTCCGTCTGAAATGGTGAAAGGCGCTTCAAAGTATTCCGAGGCCTGTAGTAGGGTGAAGTAGATTCCTAAGATGATGGTGGTTAAGAGGCTTTGAATTACGTGTTTTCGGTGGCCTTCTATTAGGCTGTGGTGGGCTCATGTGATAGAGACTCCGGATGCTAATAGAATGGCCGTGTTAAGTAGGGGTACTTCTGTTGGGTTTAGAGGATTAATTCCTGCAGGGGGTCAATATCCCCCTAATTCGGGGGTGGGTGCTAGGCTTGAGTGGTAGAAGGCTCAGAAAAATCCTGCAAAGAAGAAGACTTCGGAGATGATAAATAGTACTATACCATATCGAAGTCCTTTTTGGACTGTTGGCGTGTGATGTCCTTGGTAAGTTCCTTCTCGTACAATGTCTCGTCATCATTGGTATATGGTCATGATGCAGGCTAGTAGACCTAGTAGCATGAGGGTTATGGAGTTGAAGTGGAATCATATGGTTAGTCCTGATGTAATTAGGAGGGCGGATAGGGCTCCTGTTAGGGGCCATGGGCTGGGGTTCACTATATGAAATGCATGAGTTTGGTGATTCATTAGGTGTTGTCGTTCAGGTAAAGGCTGACGAGTAGAGTAAATACATAAGCTTGGATTATGGCTACAGCAAATTCCAGTATTGTGAGTAAGATTAAGATGGTAAATGTAATCAGGGCTGTGGTGATGTTGATGGAAATTAGGGTGAGGACAGCTTTACTGATTAGGTGTATTAATAGATGTCCTGCGGTGATGTTGGCTGTGAGTCGAATAGCCAGGGCTACGGGCTGAATGAATAGGCTAATTGTTTCGATTAATACTAGTATGGGGATGAGTGGGTTTGGGGTGCCTTGCGGGAGGAAATGGGCTAATGATTTTTTGGTTTTATGTCGGAAGCCCAGGATGACGGTTCCGGCTCATAGTGGAATAGCTATTCCTAAGTTTATTGATAGTTGTGTTGTAGGGGTAAAGGTGTATGGCAGTAGTCCCAGAAGGTTGGTAGATGAGATAAATAGGATTAGGGATGTGAGTATTAATGTTCATGAGCGGCCTTTTGTGTTGTGTATTGTTATTAGTTGTTTTAGTGTTATTTGGATTGCTCATTGTTGGAGGGAGGTGAGTCGGTTGTTGATTAGGCGGTTGGGTCGTGATAGTAGTATGGATGGGAATATTATGATAATAATGATGATGGGGAGACCCATTAGTGTTGGTGTGGAGAAGGGGGCAAATAGATTTTCGTTCATTTTTTTTCTCAAGGGGCATGCCGTTTTGTGTGGAGGGTTGATTTAGTTTTGATGTCGTTGGGGTAATGGTAGTTTAGTATTTTTAGTTGAAATATAATAAACAGGGTGATTATTATTGTTGTAATTATTATAAATCACGTTGATGTGTCTAGTTGTGGCATGTCATTATGGAGAGTCAGTATTTCTCTATCTTTAACTTAAAAGGTTAATGCTGCTATAGCTTCATAATGTTTTATGTTATTAATGATGATCAGCTTTCGAATGTTTTTAGGGGCACTATTTCGATTACAATGGGTATGAAACTGTGGTTTGATCCACAGATTTCGGAACACTGACCGTAAAATAGTCCAGGTCGTGAAGATATAAGGGTTGTTTGATTTAGACGTCCTGGGACTGCGTCTGTTTTTAATCCTAAGGATGGAACGGCTCATGAGTGCAGTACGTCTTCAGATGAAATCAGTATTCGTACGGGGGTTTTTATTGGGAGGACAACTCGATTGTCTACTTCAAGAAGTCGTAGTTCTCCTGGTTTTAAATCCGTGCTTGGTACTATGTAAGAGTCGAAGCAAAGTTCCTCGTAGTCTGTATACTCGTAGCTTCAGTATCATTGATGGCCTAGGGTCTTTACTGTTAGTGATGGGTCGTTGATTTCATCAATTATATATAGGATTCGTAGGGAGGGCAGTGCAATTAGAATGAGGATTATGGCGGGTAGGATGGTTCATACCATTTCAATTTCTTGGGCGTTTATAGTGTTAGTGTGGGTTAGTTTTGTGCTGAGCATGGTGGAGATGGTGTAGAGCACTAGTGAGCTGATCAGGAATACGATTATTAGTGTGTGGTCGTGAAAGTATAGCAGTTCCTCTATAATAGGGGAGGTAGCATCTTGAAATCCGAGTTGATGGGGATAGGGCATTAAGATATATTAGGTTTTAACTAATGATTCGTCCTTGACAAGGATGAGTAATGGTTTTACTAATATCTTGCTGTTGAGAGAGTGGTAATGGTTGCAGGGCTGGCTTGAAACTGGCTTTTGGGGGTTCGATTCCTTCCTTTCTCGGTTATATTTTGATGTATGTGGGTTCTTCAAATGTGTGGAAGGGTGGAGGACAGCCGTGAATTCATTCTAAGTTGGTGGAGGTTATTTCGGTTATGAGTACTTCTCGTTTTGAGGCGAAAGCTTCTCAGATTATGAAGACTATCATTATTACTGCTGTCAGGGAAATAAGAGATCCTATAGAGGACAGTGTATTCCATATTGTATAGGCGTCCGGGTAGTCGGAGTATCGTCGGGGCATGCCTGATAGGCCTAGGAAGTGTTGTGGAAAGAATGTTATATTTACCCCAATAAATATTACGGAGAATTGGATTTTAGCTCATGTGGGGTCTAGAGTGTACCCTGAGAATAGGGGGAATCAGTGAACAAAGCCAGCTATAATGGCGAATACGGCTCCTATGGATAAGACATAATGGAAGTGTGCGACTACGTAGTATGTGTCGTGTAGGACAATGTCTAGGGAGGAGTTTGCTAGGACAATTCCAGTTAGACCTCCTACGGTGAACAGGAAGATGAACCCCAAGGCTCATAGTATTGCCGGAGATCATTTGATGTTTCCTCCGTGCAGGGTTGCTAGTCAGCTGAATACTTTTACTCCTGTGGGGATTGCAATGATTATTGTTGCGGATGTAAAGTATGCTCGGGTGTCTACGTCTATTCCTACTGTGAATATGTGATGGGCTCAGACGATGAAGCCCAGGAAGCCAATGGATATTATGGCTCATACTATTCCTATGTAACCGAATGGCTCTTTTTTTCCCGAGTAATAGGTAACAATATGTGAAATCATTCCGAATCCTGGGAGGATTAGGATATACACTTCTGGGTGGCCGAAGAATCAGAATAGATGTTGATATAGAATTGGGTCTCCTCCTCCAGCGGGGTCGAAAAAAGTGGTGTTTAGATTTCGGTCGGTAAGTAGTATTGTAATTCCTGCGGCTAGGACTGGTAGGGATAACAGGAGAAGTACTGCTGTGATTAGTACGGATCAAACGAATAATGGTGTTTGGTATTGGGATATTGCCGGTGGTTTTATGTTGATGATTGTAGTGATGAAGTTAATTGCTCCGAGGATTGAGGATACGCCTGCCAGGTGTAGTGAAAAGATTGTTAGGTCTACAGAGGCCCCTGCGTGTGCTAGGTTACCTGCTAGAGGAGGGTAGACCGTCCAACCTGTCCCGGCGCCGGCTTCTACTATTGATGAGGCTAGGAGCAGAAGGAAGGAGGGGGGTAGAAGTCAGAAGCTCATGTTGTTTATTCGTGGGAATGCTATGTCAGGGGCTCCAATTATTAGTGGGACCAATCAGTTTCCGAATCCTCCGATTATGATGGGCATAACTATGAAGAAGATTATAATGAATGCATGTGCGGTGACGATGACGTTGTAGATCTGATCATCCCCCAATAGAGTACCGGGTTGCCCTAGTTCAGTACGGATTAGAATGCTTAGGGCTGTTCCAGTTATTCCTGCTCATGCCCCAAATAGCAGGTACAATGTACCAATATCTTTATGATTTGTGGAAAATAGTCAGCGGTTAATGAACATTGGTAAAATGGCTGAGTGGAAGCATTAGACTGTAAATCTAAAGACGGGGCGGGGAAAGCCCCTTTTGCCAGGCTTTGTAGTGAAATTTCATGTCGGATTGCAAATTCGAAGAAGTAGATTAGATCTGCCGGGGCTTCTCCCGCCTTTGTTTTTTTTATAGGCGGGAGAAGTAGATTGAAGCCAGCATGTTAGGGTATTTAGCTGTTAACTAGAGTTTCGTGGGGTAGTAGCCCACCAATCTATGAGGATTTAGCTTAATGAAAGTGTTTGGTTTGCGTCCAGTTGATGTAAATGTGATGTTTACAATCCTTATTTCAGGAAATAAATGTTGTGTATATTTACTTAGAGCTTTGAAGGCTCTTGGTCTTGTTAACCTAATTTCCTATTCTAGTGTTGTCATTATGGGGGATAGGGGTAGTATGAGTGTAGATACAATAATTAGTGGGGGTAGTAGGTATGGTATTTTGGTGTTTTGGGTGTACCATTTTATTTTTAGGTTATTTGTTGATGGAAATAGTGTTAGTGATGTTGAGTAAGCTAGGCGTATGTAGAAGAATAGGTTTAGTAGGGCTATTATTGCCATTAGTGTGGGTAGGATGATGCTTTGGTTTTTTGTTATTTCTGTAATGATTATTCATTTGGGTATGAAACCGGTAAGTGGGGGGAGGCCTCCTAGAGATAGGAGGATGATTAGGATGGTGTTGGCTAGGATAGGTGAGATGTTTCATAAGTGTGATAGGGAGAGGGTGGTGGTGTTTGTGTTGATAGATAGTATGGAGAATATGGATAGTGTGAGTATAATGTAGATTAGAAGGTTTAGGTGTATGATTGAGGGGTTGAAGCATATTACTGTTGTTATTCATCCTATGTGGGAGATTGAGGAGTAGGCTAGGATTTTTCGTAGTTGTGTTTGGTTTAAGCCTCCTCAGCCCCCTAGTAGGATTGATAGGAGGGAGAATGAGATGATTATTGTTTGGTTTGCTGAGGAGTAGGTTTGGTACATGATGGATAGGGGGGCGATTTTTTGTCATGTGAGAAGGATTATTCCTGATCACAGGTTGGCCCCTTGAGTTACTTCAGGCACTCATAGGTGGAATGGGGCAAGTCCTAGTTTTATTATTAGGGATAATATTAGGATTGAAGAGATTGTTTGGTTTTGTGAGTGTATGATGGCCCATTGGCCTGAGAGGGCCACGGAGTAAATGATTGCTATTATAAATATTATGGATGCTGTTGCTTGGACTAAGAAGTACTTGGTTGCGGCTTCTGTGGATCGTGGGCTTGTTTTGTGCGTGAGGATTGGGATTATGGCGAATATGCTTATTTCTAGTCCTGCTCATATTAGTAATCAATGGGAACTGGTAAGTGTAATTAGTGTCCCTGAAATTAGGGTGAGGTAGATGACGCTATTGGAGATGAGGTTAATTAGTACGGGAAGGCGTGGACCAACATTTTCGGGGTATGGGCCCGATAGCTTGTTTAGCTGACCTTACTATTAGGATATGGTGTATTGGTTGCACGAGGAGTTTTGGTCTCTTTGGGTTAGGTTCAAGTCCTATTATTCTAGAAATAGAAGGGTTCAAACCTTCATGGTTTACTCCATCAAAGTAACTCTTTTTTCAGACATATTTCTAGGTTGTTTGTGGGGGTGTTCCGAATAGTCCGATGGGAAAAGAAATGTGTCATATACATATGGCTAGTGATATTGGTAGGAAATTTTTTCATAATAAGTGTATGAGTTGATCATACCGGAATCGGGGGTATGAGGCTCGGATTCATAGGAATAAGGAGGTTAGTATGAGGGTTTTAATTGTGAAGTATATTGTAAAATTTTCTGGGTTGGTGGATATTGGGGATGTGTTGATAAAGATAATGGTGGTCAGGGCATTTATTATAATGATATTAATGTATTCTGCTATGAAGAATAGTGCGAAGGGTCCTGCTGCGTATTCTACGTTGAATCCAGAGACTAATTCTGATTCTCCTTCGGCTAGGTCGAATGGGGCTCGGTTGGTTTCTGCTAGGGTTGAGATAAATCATATTATGGCTAGGGGTCATGTTGGTAGGATCAATCATGTGTATTTTTGGGTTTCCATAAGGGTGCCTAGTGTGAATGAGCCGCTTAGGAGTAGTACTGATAGTAGGATAATGGCTAGGGAGACTTCGTAAGAGATTGTTTGGGCTACGGCTCGTAGTGCTCCTAGTAAGGCGTACTTGGAGTTTGATGCTCATCCTGACCATAGGATTGAGTATACAGCTAGGCTTGAGGTTGCTAGGATAAATAGGATTCCTAGGTTTATATTGATGAGAGGGTGGGGTATGGGGAGGGGGATTCATATGGATAGGGCTAGGGTTAGGGCGAGTATGGGGGCGATGATAAATAATGAGATGGATGAGGCTGATGGCTTTAATGGCTCTTTAATGAATAGTTTTAGAGCGTCCGCGATTGGCTGGAGGATTCCGTATGGGCCGACGATGTTAGGGCCTTTTCGTAATTGTATGTAGCCCAGGAGTTTTCGTTCTATTAGTGTAAGGTATGCTATTGCTAATAGAATTGGGACTAGTAGTAGTAGTGTATTGATGATGTGCATTAGTTGTTAAGGAGAGGAGTTGAACCTCTGATGGTAAAGTTTTAAGTTTTATGCAATTACCGGGCTCTGCCACCTTAACAGGCCCTTTTCTAGGGCTTTTGTTTGGAACAATTGTTGGATTGATTTGTCTTCATCCTTTTGTTGTGAGGGCGTTATTGGTTAATTGGCTCTATTACTCTTGTCCTTTCGTACTGGGAGGAATATATAAATAGATAGAAACCGACCTGGATTGCTCCGGTCTGAACTCAGATCACGTAGGACTTTCATCGTTGAACAAACGAACCCTTAATAGCGTCTACACCATTAGGATGTCCTGATCCAACATCGAGGTCGTAAACCCTATTGTCGATAGGGGCTCTAAAATAGGATTGCGCTGTTATCCCTAGGGTAACTTGTTTCGTTGATCAATTTGTATTGGGTCAATTTATGATAACTACTTTGACTTGTTTAGTCTAGGTTAATATCATTCGGAGGTTGTGTTGTTCTCCGAGGTCACCCCAACCAAAACGTGTAATTTGATACAGTTAGTTGATATTGTTAATCTGTATAAATTAGGTAGTTGAAGCTCCAAAGGGTCTTTTCGTCTTATTTTGTTATCCCCGCCTCTTCACGGGGAGGTCAATTTCACTGACTGAAAGTAAGAGACAGAAAAATCTTCGTTTGGCCATTCATACAAGTCCTTATTTAAAGAACAAGTGATTATGCTACCTTCGCACGGTCAGAATACCGCGGCCGTTGAACTTTGGCGTCACTGGGCAGGCAGTGCCTCTAATACTCGTCATGCTAGAGGTGATGTTTTTGGTAAACAGGCGAGATTTGTGTTTGCTGAATTCCTTTTACTTTTTTTAGTCTTTCCTTGCGGCACTCCTGTGTTGGGTTAACAGTTGTATCAATAAGTTGTTAATATGTGTTTGTTTTTATATAATTGTTAACTATCAGTGATTATTCGGTTAGATATAAACTTGTGCCCGGAGAATAATTTCTTGTTACTAATATTAACATTATTTCTTCTATGTTTTTATAGATTAGTCCAATTTTAGTTTAGGGGGTCAGTTCTTAGTTTTGGTATTGTGTTTTATGTGGTTTGTTGAGCTTGAACGCTTTCTTAATTGATGGCTGCTCTTAGGCCTACTGTGGTGGTGTTGTTACTTTACCCTCTATGCAAGGTTTTTCCTTATTTATAGAGCTGTCCCTCTATAGATTAGCTTTTAAGTCTTTATTAAGATTTATTTTTCTTTGGAAATGGCTTAAAGTTGAACTGATATCCTTGTTTGGACAACCAGCTATCACCAAACTCGGTAGGCTTTTCACCTCTACTTTTAAATCTTCCCACTATTTTGCTACATAGACGGGTTTGCTCATTGTTAGCTGCTCAAAAGTAGCTCGTTTGGTTTCGGGGTTATTTACACAGGGGCTTTTTGTAAATATGTTTCTAGTTAATTCATGATGCAAAAGGTAATAGGGTCAATCTATGCTTTGTTGTACTGTGAATTAATTATTTCATCTTTCCCTTGCGGTACTTTTTCTATGGCTCCGTGGATAAATTTCTATCTCCTATACTTTTTCTGTGTGAATGTTTTATTTTAAATAGTGAATTAGTTTATTGGCGATAGTTTGGGCTAGCGTTAGTTCAAATCGATCATAATCATGATGTCTTCTAGGTGTAAGCTAGATGCTTTTCTTAAGCTACGTTTTGTTTGTCCAAGCACACTTTCCAGTATGCTTACCTTGTTACGACTTGTCTCCTTTAGTTCCATGTTGACTGTTTAATATAGTATTGTTAGTCTTTAGAGTTTAAGGAGGGTGACGGGCGGTGTGTGCGTGCTTCATGGCCATGTTCAAACAAGCTCTCTATTCTTGTTTTACTACTAAATCCACCTTGTGTTATCAGATTTCATGGTAACTGTCGTTTATGTTCTTGGATAAGAAAATGTAGCCCATTTCTTCCCATTTCATTGGTTACACCTTGACCTAACGTTTTTATGATAGTACTTGAGCTTACTTTTGTCCCCTGTAGAGGTTCGCTGAAGATGGCGGTATATAGACTGAAGTAGCCAGAAATGGTGAGGTTTAACGGGGTTTATCGATTATAGAACAGGCTCCTCTAGATGGGTTTAAAGCACCGTCAAGTCCTTTGAGTTTTAAGCTGTTGCTAGTAGTTCTCTGGCGAAATATTTTGTTGTTATAATATTTTATGTTTACGGCTAAGCATAGTGGGGTATCTAATCCCAGTTTGAACCATAGCTGTCGTGTGTTCAGGTTTGTTAAGATTACTTTCGTAGATAGTAGTGGGTTTGTCTTATCTGAAGTTTTTTACGACCTAGATAGAATTTAATCTTAGTCTGATTATTTTCCCTAAACACCCTTTACGCCGGGTTTTATTAATTTGGGTTAATCGTATAACCGCGGTGGCTGGCACGATATTTACCAACCCTAGTTTGATTGCATAATTAAGTCAAACTTTCGTTCATTGCTTAATATTAATTACTGCTGTTTCCCGTGGGGGTGTGGCTAAGCAAGGTGTCTTGAGCTACTTGGTAGTGTACTTGATACCCGCTCCTTTTTGTCAGTTTAAGATTTCAAGGGCATTCTCACTGGCGGGGGGAGACTTGCATGTATAATTTTGCGCTAAACTAATAAAAAAGCCAGGACCAAGCATTTGTGTTTATGGAATTGGTTAATTCATCTAGGCATTTTCAGTGCCTTGCTTTAAAGTTAAGCTACATCAAC
>NW_022974881.1:2654-2911 GCF_012274545.1 Fukomys damarensis | reverse complement strand
GGTCCAATGAACACGAAGCCTTACCCTCCGTCACACAATACACTACACGGGGAGTCCAACCGGCAATCCAATCCAGCCCCTAAATGTGGCTCTAACACTAGGCGACGGCCCCTCCCTCCCGATTCTGTCAAGGCGGCAAGGCGCCCTTCCGAGGGAAAACCGCGGCACATCCGAGCTTCACAAAAGTCACTGCCCTCACCTTACCTCTCACGCCCAAATTGTCTGCTGTGTGAGTTCCCTCCGTGTCGTGCTCCCCT
>NW_022974881.1:1609-1985 GCF_012274545.1 Fukomys damarensis | reverse complement strand
CTTCCTGAAAGGCGCTGCCCTCACCTTCCCTCGCACAGGCAAACTACCCGGGAGGCGACTCCCTTCCGGATCACTCTCACCAACCCTAACCCTAACCCTAAGCCACCCCCTGATTCCTAAACTCCCAGCAGGCGGTGCTTGAAATCCGGCACTGGGGCTGAGTCTAAGGCGCAATCTCATGCCGCTACCACCTAGGGAACCCACACCCCAACAGCCAGGGAAAGCAACTGCCAGCCTATCACCCAACGGAATCCTGTCTATCCCCAGCTCTAACAGGAGCCCTGACCCGAGAGGTGGGACTTGTACTCCCACGTCATTCCTCAGCCTGGACGTCCAACTAACACCGACACCCCCCGTCCAACCCTCGACACTACTA
>NW_022974881.1:631-1314 GCF_012274545.1 Fukomys damarensis | reverse complement strand
CATCTCATGCTGACACTCACTAGGAAACCCACAGCCCGACACCCAGGCAGCGAAATCCCAAAGCTATCCTTCTCCGGAATCCTCTGCCTAACCCTAACCCTATCCGTGACCCTCGAGGAGGGACTTACATTCCTACATCATTCCTAAAACTCAGGGGCCAATGAACTCGAAGCCTTACCCTCCATCACACACTACACTACACGGGGAGTCCAACCGGGAATCCGATCCAGCCCCTAAATGTGGCTCTAAATCTAGGCGACGGCCCCTCCCTCCCGATTCTGTCAAGGCAGCAAGGCTCTGGTCCGAGGGAAAACCGCGGCACATCCGAGCTTCACAAAAGTCACTGTCCTCACCTTACCTCTGAGTAAATTGTCTGCTGTGTGAATTCCCTCCGTGTCGTGCTCCCCTGTCCTAACCCTATCTCTAACTCACCACCTGATTCTGACCTGCCCAGAGGGTGGTCCTCGACCTCCTCCACTGTGACTGAGCCTAAGGTGAAATCTCATGCTGATACTCACTAGGAAAGCCACACACCAATACCCAGGTGGAGAAACTGCGAGGCTGTCACTCACCGGAATCCTCATTCTAACCCTCACCCTCACCTTGACCCCGGGGGGAGGGACTTACCTTCCTACGTCATTCCGAACACTGAAGGTCACATGAACAGGGGCCCCCCCGCCCCC
>NW_022974881.1:0-388 GCF_012274545.1 Fukomys damarensis | reverse complement strand
CCCCATCATCGAGCTCTCACCCTACGCGCTGGCCCGGCACTACCCACTGGCACTGCGGTGCGAGGCGCGGGTCCTTGGAAATATCCAGTGCATCTCAACTTTGTGAAAGGCGCTGCCCTCACCTTCCCTCGCACAGGCAAACTACCCGGTAGGCGACTTCCTTCCGGATCGCGCTCACCAACCCTAACCCTAACCCTAAGCCACCACCTGATTCCTAAGCTCCCAGAAGGCGGTCCTTGAAATCCGCCACGGGGGCTGAGCCTAAGGCGCAATCTCATGCCCCTACCACCTAGGGAACTCACTCGCCAATAGCCAGGGAGAGAAACTGCCAGCCTATCACTACCGGAATCCTGTCTATCCCCAGCGCTAACAGGAGCCCTGACCCGAG
>NW_022974880.1:1276-5278 GCF_012274545.1 Fukomys damarensis | reverse complement strand
GACTTCACTGGTAAATTCACAGAGTTGCAGCACCTGTCTCTGTGGAGTGCTTCACATTCATGAAACTGACCGCTTTCTCTTTAAACGGCTAAATGGCGAGAGAAGCTGTTTCCTGGGGAAAACTGCACTTTCAACCGCAGAAGTCCTCTGCAAAGTGCGTTTGTGTTCTAATGTCACACTGAACCTATCCCCAAGTATACGGACTTCTGGAGGCTCGTGTGCACTCAGAGCTGCTCGGCACTCTCTTAGGCCTGAAAGGCTTCTCTGCTGAAAGTGCCTCACAACAGTGTTTCAATCTCTGCCACGCAGAGACCTACAAACAAAAAGGAATACAGTATACGGACTTCTGGAGGCTCGTGTGCACTCAGAGCTGCTCGGCACTCTCTTAGGCCTGAAAGGCTTCTCTGCTGAAAGTGCCTCACAACAGTGTTTCAATCTCTGCCACGCAGAGACCTACAAACAAAAAGGAATACAGTATACGGACTTCTGGAGGCTCGTGTGCACTCAGAGCTGCTCGGCACTCTCTTAGGCCTGAAAGGCTTCTCTGCTGAAAGTGCCTCACAACAGTGTTTCAATCTCTGCCACGCAGAGACCTACAAACAAAAAGGAATACAGTATACGGACTTCTGGAGGCTCGTGTGCACTCAGAGCTGCTCGGCACTCTCTTAGGCCTGAAAGGCTTCTCTGCTGAAAGTGCCTCACAACAGTGTTTCAATCTCTGCCACGCAGAGACCTACAAACAAAAAGGAATACAGTATACGGACTTCTGGAGGCTCGTGTGCACTCAGAGCTGCTCGGCACTCTCTTAGGCCTGAAAGGCTTCTCTGCTGAAAGTGCCTCACAACAGTGTTTCAATCTCTGCCACGCAGAGACCTACAAACAAAAAGGAATACAGTATACGGACTTCTGGAGGCTCGTGTGCACTCAGAGCTGCTCGGCACTCTCTTAGGCCTGAAAGGCTTCTCTGCTGAAAGTGCCTCACAACAGTGTTTCAATCTCTGCCACGCAGAGACCTACAAACAAAAAGGAATACAGTATACGGACTTCTGGAGGCTCGTGTGCACTCAGAGCTGCTCGGCACTCTCTTAGGCCTGAAAGGCTTCTCTGCTGAAAGTGCCTCACAACAGTGTTTCAATCTCTGCCACGCAGAGACCTACAAACAAAAAGGAATACAGTATACGGACTTCTGGAGGCTCGTGTGCACTCAGAGCTGCTCGGCACTCTCTTAGGCCTGAAAGGCTTCTCTGCTGAAAGTGCCTCACAACAGTGTTTCAATCTCTGCCACGCAGAGACCTACAAACAAAAAGGAATACAGTATACGGACTTCTGGAGGCTCGTGTGCACTCAGAGCTGCTCGGCACTCTCTTAGGCCTGAAAGGCTTCTCTGCTGAAAGTGCCTCACAACAGTGTTTCAATCTCTGCCACGCAGAGACCTACAAACAAAAAGGAATACAGTATACGGACTTCTGGAGGCTCGTGTGCACTCAGAGCTGCTCGGCACTCTCTTAGGCCTGAAAGGCTTCTCTGCTGAAAGTGCCTCACAACAGTGTTTCAATCTCTGCCACGCAGAGACCTACAAACAAAAAGGAATACAGTATACGGACTTCTGGAGGCTCGTGTGCACTCAGAGCTGCTCGGCACTCTCTTAGGCCTGAAAGGCTTCTCTGCTGAAAGTGCCTCACAACAGTGTTTCAATCTCTGCCACGCAGAGACCTACAAACAAAAAGGAATACAGTATACGGACTTCTGGAGGCTTGTGTGCACTCAGAGCTGCTCGGCACTCTCTTAGGCCTGAAAGGCTTCTCTGCTGAAAGTGCCTCACAACAGTGTTTCAATCTCTGCCAGGCAGAGACTTACAAGCAAAAAGAAATACAGTTGTACTCCACATACGAGCTGGACTTCACTGGAAACTCACAGAGTTGCAGCATCTTTCTCTTTGGAGTACTTCACAGTCATGAACCTGACCACTTTCGCTTTAAAAGGCAAAGCAGCGAGAGAAGCTGTTTCCCGGGGAAGACTGCATTTTAAAACACAGAAGCCCTCTGCAAAGTGCGTTTATGTTCTAACGTCACACTGAAACTATCCCCAAGTATATAGAGTTCTGGAGCCTTGTGTGCACTCGGAGCTGCTAGGCATTCTCTTAGGCGTGAAGGGCTTCTGTTGTAAAAGTGACTCACAACAGTGTTTCAATCTCTGCCAGGCAGAGACCTACAAACAAAAAGGAATACAGTTGTACTCCACATAAGAGGTGGACTTCACTGATAAACTCACTGAGTTGCAGCACATTTCTCTGTGGAGTACTTCACATTCATGAAACAGACCGCTATCGCTTTAAACGGGAAAGCGGCGAGAGCAGCTGTTTCCCAGGGAAATCTGCACTTTAAACCACAGAAGCTCTCTGCAAAGTGCGTTTGTGTTCTAACGTCACACTGAATCTATCCCCAAGTATACAGAGTTCTGGAGGCTTGTGTGCACTCAGAGCTGCTACACACTCTCTTAGGTCTGAAGGGCTTCTCTGCTAAAAGTGCCTCACAACAGTGTTTCAATCTCTGCCAGGCAGAGACCTACAAACAAAAAGGAATACAGTTGTACTCCACAGAAGTTGTGGACTTCACTGGTAAATTCACAGAGTTGCAGCACCTTTCTCTGTGGAGTGCTTCACATTCATGAGAGTGACCGCTTTCGCTTTAAATGGCTAAGTGGCAGAGAAGCTGTTCAATGCAGAAAACTGCACTTTAAACTGCAGAAGCCCTCTGCAAAGTGCATTTGTGTTCTAACGTCAAACTGAACCTATCCCCAAGTATACAGAGTTCTGGAGCCTTGTGTGCACTCAGAGCTGCTACACACTCTCTTAGGTCTGAAGGGCTTCTCTGCTAAAAGTGCCTCACAACAGTGTTTCAATCTCTGCCAGGCAGAGACCTACAAACAAAAAGGAATACAGCTGTGCTCCACATAAGGGGTGGACTTCACTGGTAATCTTACAGAGTTGCAGCAGCTTTCTCTGTGGAGTGCTTTACATTCATGAAACTGACCGCTTTTGCTTTAAATGGCTAAGCGCCGAGAGAAGCTGTTTCCTGTGGAAAACTGCACTTTAAACCCCAAAAGCCCTCTGGAAAGTGCGTTTGTGTTCTAAAGTCAAACTGAAACTATCTCCAAGTATACAGAGTACTGGAGGCTTGTGTGGACTCACAGCTGCTAGGCACTCTCTTTGGACTGAAGGGCTTCTCTATTAAAAGTGCCTCACAACAGTCTCTGCCAGGCAGAGACCTACAAACAAAAAGGAATACAGTTGTGCTCCACATAAGAGGTGGCTTTCACTGGTAAATTCACAGAGTTGCAGCACCTGTCTCTGTGGAGTGCTTCACATTCATGAAAGTGACCGCTTTCACTTTAAACGACTAAGCGTCGAGAGAAGCTGTTTCCCGGGGAAAACTGCACTTTAAACCCCAGAAGCCCTCTGCAAAGTTCGATTGTGTTCTAACGTCAAACTGATCCTTTCCCCAAGTATACAGAGTTCTGGAGGCTTGTGTGCACTCAGAGCTGCTAGGCACTCTCTTAGGCCTGAAGGGCTTCTCTGCTAAAAGTGCCTCACAACAGTGTTTCAATTTCTGCCAGGCAGAAACCTACATGCAAAAAGGAATATAGTTGTACTCCACATAAGAGGTGGATTTCACTGCTAAACTCACAGAGTTGCATAACCTTTCTCTGTGGAGTACTTCACATTCATAAAATTGACCTCTTTTGCTTTAAACGGCGAAGTGGCGAGAGCAGGTGTTTCCCTGGGAAAACTGCACTTTAAACCGCAGAAGCCCTCTGCAAGGTGCGTTTCTGTTCTAAGGTCAAACTGAGCCTATCCCTGAGTATACAGTGTTCTGGAGGCTTTTGTGCACTCAGAGCTGCTAAGCACTCTTAGTCCTGAAGGGCGTCTCTGCTAAAAGTGCCTCACAAGAGTGTTTCAATCTCTGCCAGGCAGAAATCTACATACAAAAAGGAATGCTGTTG
>NW_022974880.1:0-355 GCF_012274545.1 Fukomys damarensis | reverse complement strand
GAAAAAGAGACCGATTTCGCTTTAAACGGCAAAGCGGCGAGAGAAGCAGTTTCCCGGGGAAAACTGCACTTTAAACTGCAGAAGCCCTCAGCAAAGTGCGTTTGTCTTCTAAGGTCAAACTGATCCTATCCCCAAGTACAGAGATCTGTTGCAGCACCTTTCTCTGTGGAGTACTTCACATTCATGAAAGTGACCGATTTCGCTTTAAACGGCAAAGCGGCGAGAGAAGCAGTTTCCCGGGGAAAACTGCACTTTAAACTGCAGAAGCCCTCAGCAAAGTGCGTTTGTCTTCTAACGTCAAACTGAACCTATCCCCAAGAATACAGAGTTCTGGAGGCTTTTTTGCACTCAGAGC
>NW_022974879.1:8106-8686 GCF_012274545.1 Fukomys damarensis | reverse complement strand
CTAACTTTGAAACCCACTCTCTAATACCAAGGTACAGAAATTCCAAGGCTTTCACTCACCCTAGACCTAACCCTAACCTTACCCTTAAGCCTAAACCTAAAACAGGTGCTTATGTTCCTGAACAATTACTAACACTGACCTCAAATTAAGACTAAAACTCTCCTTCAAACCCACACTACACTACACAGGAAGTGAAATGGGGAGTCAATTCCTACCCTTAAACCTAAGGCTAGGCTTATACTGAAGCCAAACACTACCCATTAAATTTACGCTGCTATGCTCATGTACTTGGAAAAGTGAAGTACAACTCACCCTCAAGATAATCAGTGTCCTAAACCACATGCTCAAATGCAAATCATCAGGTAAGGCAATTCTATCCAAAGCATTCTCACCAATTCTAACCCTAGCCTAAACTACATGATTCCTAAATTCCAATGGAGTGGTACTTGAAATACAACAGTATAACTAACCCTAAGGCCAAATCTAATGCTGATACTAACAATGAAACTCACACTCAAATATGCAGGTACAGAAATTCCAAGTCTATCACTCACTCTAATCTGAACCTAACTAACACTAA
>NW_022974879.1:5414-8042 GCF_012274545.1 Fukomys damarensis | reverse complement strand
CCTCAAATACAAACTACACTAAACAGGTAGGGAAATGGGGAGTCTATTCCTACCCTTAAATTTAAGTCTAACCTTACACTCAAGCCAAACAACAAACATGAAAACTACACTGCAATGTTCAGGTACTTGGAAAACCACAGAATACTTTACCCTCATAAAAATCATTAAACTAATCTTCATCCTCACATGCAAATTATCAGTTATATGAATTCCATCCATACCACTCTCACCAATCCTAACCCTAATTCTTATGGCAAACATGATTCCTAAGTCCCAATACAGTGGTGCTTCAAATCCTACTCTAAGACTAACCCTAAGGCCAAAGCTAATGCTGATACAAAAATTGAAACACACAAATACCCAGGTACAGAAATTCCAAGACTATCACTCACACTACACCTAACCTTAACCCTAGCCCTAGCCCTAAACCTAAAACACATACTTACATTCCTAAAACATTCCTAACACTGAACCTCAAATTAACACCAACACTCACCCTCAAACACAAGCTATATTACACAGGTAGTGAAATAGAAAGTCTATTCCTACTCCTAAATCTAAGTCTAACCATACACTCAAGCCAAACACTACCCATTATACCCACACTGCAATTCTCTGGTACTTGGAAGCCAACAGTACACCTCACCCACATAACAATCTGTGACATATCCTTCATTCTCACTTGCAAATCATCAGGTATGTGAAATTCATCCAAGGCACGCTCACCAATCCTAACCCTAACCCTACCTGACAAAATGATGCCTAGGTTCCAAAACAGCTGTACTTGAAATCCTACACTATGGCTACCTCTAAGGCCAAAGTTAATGCTGATATTCACAATTAAACACACACCCCAATACCCACGTAGAGAAATTCCAAGGCTATCACTTCTCCCAATCCTAACTCTAACCCTACCCTAAAACAGATATTTACATTCCTAAATCAATACTAACACTTAACCTCAAATTAATACCAACACTGACCTTCAAACCAGCACCACATCACACAGGTTGTAAAATGGGGAGTTTAATCCTACCCCTAAATCTAAAGCTAGATCTACACAGAAGCCAAAGACTACCCATTATATCTACACTGCTATGCTCAGGTACTTGGAAAACCACAGAACACCTCACCCTCAAAAAAATCAGTGCCCTAATCTTCATTCTCACATGAAAATCATCAGGTAAGGCAATTTCATCCATAGCACTTTCACCTGTCCTAACCCTATCCCTAACCTACAGCATGATTCCTAAGTGCAAACACAGTGCTACTTGAAATCGTACACTATGGCTAACCCTAAGGCCAAGTCTAATGCTGACACTAACAATGAAACCCACACTCCAATACCCAGGTACAGAAATTCCAAGGCTATCACTCATCCTAATCCTAACTCTAACCCTTACCCTAACCCTAAAAGAGGTACTTACATTACTAAATCATTCCTAACACTGAACCTCAAATTGACACTAACACTCACCCTCAAACACAAAATATACTACACACGTAGTGAAATGGGCAGTCTATTCCTACCCCTAAATCTAAGCCTAGGCCTACACTGAAACCAAACACTACCAATTATATCTACACTGCTATGCTCAGGTACTTGGAAAAACACAGTACACCTCATCCTCAAAAAAATCACTGCCATTACCTTCATTCTCACCTGCCAATCATGAGGATAGGGAATTCCATTCGTATCACTCTCACCAATCCTAACCCTAACCCTAACCTACAACATGATTCCTAAGTTCCAATACATCAATACTTGAAATCCTACACGATGGCTCAACCTGAGGCCCAATCTAATGCTGACACTAATAATGAAACCCACACTCAAATATGCAGGTACAGAAATTCCAGTGCTATCACGTTACACTGCAATGTTCAGGTACATGGAAAACCACAGAACACCTCACCCACATAAAAATCAGAGCCCTAACCTTCATTCTCACCTGCCAATCATCAGGTAAGGAAATTCCACCCATGTTACTCTCACCAATCCTAACCATAACCCTAACCTGCAACATGATTTCTAAATTTCAATACAGTGGTACTTGAAATTCTACACTATGACTAACCCTAAGACCAAAACTAAAGCTGATGTACACTACACATTTTGTCTACACTACAATGCTCAGGTACCTGAAAATGCACAGTATAACACACCCTCATAAAAATCAGTGCCCTAATCTTCATTCTTACATGCAAATAATCAGGTACATAAACACCATCCATAGCCATCTCACCAAACATAATAAACCCAACCATAATGGACAACATGATTCCTAAGGTCCTCTACAGCAGTACTTGAAATTTTTGTCTACACTACAATGCTCAGGTACCTGAAAATGCACAGTATAACACACCCTCATAAAAATCAGTGCCCTAATCTTCATTCTTACATGCAAATAATCAGGTACATAAACACCATCCATAGCCATCTCACCAAACATAATAAACCCAACCATAATGGACAACATGATTCCTAAGGTCCTCTACAGCAGTACTTGAAATCCTAAGCTATGTCTAATCCTAAGGCCAAAGCTAATGGTGATACTAACTTTGAACCCCACACTCTAATACCCATGTACAGAATTTCCTACCTTATCACTCACCATACCTAAACCT
>NW_022974879.1:0-5311 GCF_012274545.1 Fukomys damarensis | reverse complement strand
GTAAAATGGGGAGTCTCTTCCTAGCCCTAAATCTAAGGCTAGGCCTACACTGCAGCCAAACTCTACCCATTATATCTAAACTGATATGCTCAGGTACTGGGAAAATCACAGTACACCTCACCCTGAAAATAATCAGTGCCCTAAACTTCCCTTTCACATGCAAATCATCAGATAAGGGAATTCCATGCATAGCATTCTCACTGATCCTACCACTAACCCTAACCCTAACCTACAATATGATTTCTAAGTTCCAGTACATCGGTACTTGAAACCCTACACAATGGCTAACCCTATTGCCAAATCTAATGCTAATACTAACAATGAAATCCACACTCCAATACCCAGGTACAGAGATTCAAAGGCTTTCCCTCACCCTAATCCTAACCCTAACCCCAACCCTAAAACAGCTACCTACATTCCTAAATAATTCCAAACACTGAACCTCAAATTAACACTAACACTCACACTCAGACACAAACTACACTAGACAGGTAGTGAAATAGGGAGTCTATTCCTACCCCTAAATCTAAGTCTAACCCTACAATGAAACCAAACTGTACCCATTGTATCTACACTGCAATGTTCAGGTACATGGAAAACCACAGAACACCTCACCCACATAAAAATCAGAGCCCTAACCTTCATTCTCACCTGCCAATCATCAGGTAAGGAAATTCCACCCATGTTACTCTCACCAATCCTAACCATAACCCTAACCTGCAACATGATTTCTAAATTTCAATACAGTGGTACTTGAAATTCTACACTATGACTAACCCTAAGACCAAAACTAAAGCTGATGCTAACAATGAAAGCCACACTCCAGTACAGAAATTCAATGGCTATCACTCACACTAAACCTAACCCTAAACCTGAACCTAAACCTAACCCAGCCAAAAAGCTACTCCAACCAGGACCCCAACCCTAAGCCAGGTGCACGCATTCTGACAAAACTCCCAAACTCAAACCAAAAATTTACAGTAACTCTAACCTTGAAACCCACACTGCAATACACCAGAAGTGAAATTATAGCTTAATTACTAACCCTAAGTCTAATCGAAGCCCTAATGCTAACTCTGGCACTACTCATCCAAATTACACTGCAATGCTCTGGTACTTGGAATCCAACACTCTAACTCATCCTCAGAAAAATCCTTGCATTAATCCTAACCCTAAACCAATCCATTATCCCCACACTCCAAAACTGAATTGCTTGAAATACTATGTTGTTCCTAAACCTAACAGCAAATCTAATCATGACACTATGAAACCTACACTGCAACATACAGCTAGTTATATTCCAAGCCTAACCCTTATCCCAACCTTAACCCTAACCCTAAGCCTACTGTAACCACACCCTAGATACCTTCAATCTCACACCAATGTTACCCATAATCCTGCAATTTACCTTAACATTAAACTTTCAACCCACACTCCAGTACACTGGGAGGGAAATTCTGACACTATTCCTAACACTAGGCCTAAGCCTAAACCTAAAACTAACACTACCCATCAAAGCTGTACTCAGTACTCAGATACTAGGAGTCCCAAAGTATACCTCAGGCTCATAGAAATCCCTGCTCTAACCTTCGTTCACAAACTGAAATTATCAGGCACATGAATTCCATCCATATCCCTGCACCAAGCCGAACACTAACCCTAACCCTAAGCACTATTTCCCAGTTCCAATACAGCGGTACTTGAAATGCCACACTATTCCTAATCCTCAGGCCAAATCTAATGCTGACCTAGCTAGGAAACCCACACTCCAATATCCAGGTACTGAAATTCCAAGACTATCACTCACCTCAAACCCTAACCCAATTCCTAACCTTACCACCAACCCTAACCCAGGTGCTTAGCTTCCTTAACGATTCTGAAATCTAATCTTAAAATTAACACAAACACTAAACTCAAACTCATACTCCACTACATAGGTAGTAAAATTCTGACTCTATGCCTAACCCTAAGCCAAATCCTTATGCTAACATTAAGCCAAACTCTAATCATTCTAGTACACTGCAATGCTCAGGTACTTGGTATCCCACACTCTACGTCACCTACATAAAAATCCTGCCTAATGTGCAATCTAAAAGTTAAATTATCATTTAACTTAATTCCACCCATGTCCCAGACACCATACCTCACACTAATCCTTACCCTAAGCCTTACTTCCAAGTTCCCATACAGTGGTACTTGAAAATTCAACCTATTCCTAACCCTAAAGCCAAGTCGAATGCTGATATTAACTATGAGACCTACACCCCAATACTCAGGTACTGAAATTCCTACACTATCCCTGACCCAAAACCTATGCCTAACCCTAACGCTGACATGAATGCTAACCCAGGTAGCTACATTATGAAACCAATCCTAACACTAAACTCTAAATCTTAAACTTAAAACTAACACTAACCATCTAACCCATACTCCAATACACAGGTAGTGAAATTCCAACTCTATTCCTAACACTAAACTTAAGTCTAAACCTATACTTAAACAAGCACTGCCCATTATATCTACACTACAACGCTCAAGTACCTGAAATTCTACACTATTCCTCACCCTCAAGAACATACTTGCCCTAACATCCACATTCACAATGCAATCATCAGGTACCTGAACACCATTAATATTCGTAATGCCAAACCTAACCCTAATTGTAAACCTAATGCAAAATCTCAACACTAATGCTAATCCTAAAGCCTAACCATAAGCCTAATCCTAACGTCTAACTCCTACTGCTAACCCTAAACCTAACACATCGCCCAAACACTCACCGCAACAGTATCCCTAAAGCCTTAACCCTATCCCTAACTCAGCCCAAAGGCTAATCCAAACAGGACCCTAAAAATAACACAGGTACACACATTCTGACACCACTCCCAATCCTAAACCTAAAATTTACAGTAACACTAACCTTCGAACACACACTGCAATACACAGGAAGTGAAATTCTGGGACAATTCCTAAACCTAAGTGTAATCTATGCCCTAATGCTAAATCTAACAGTACTCATCAGAGCTACACTGCAATGCTCTGGTATTTGGAGTCCAACACTATTCTTCACCGTCAGAAAGATCGATGCCCTAGCTGTCATACTCACACTCAAATTAAAAGGTACTTCAATTCCATCCATGCCATTATCCCCACAAAACATCCTAACCGTAAACCTATCCATTAATTGCACAGTCCAATACTGAGGTGCTTGAAATACTATAATATTCCTAAACCTGATGCCAAATCTAATCACAATAGTGGCTATGAAACCCACACTGAAACATACTCCTAGAAAAATTCCAAGACTAAGACTTGCCCCACACTTAACTCTAAACCTACAACTATCCTAACCCTAACCTATGTACCTGGAATTGCACATCTCTGCTACCAATAATCCTACAATTTATGCTAGCAATAAACATTCAAATGACACTCCAGTACACTGGGAGTGAAATACTGACACTATGCCTAACACTAGGCCAGAGTCTAAACTGAAAACTAACACTAAAGCTAACACTACCCATCAGAGCTGCACTACAGTGCTCAGGTACTTGGAATCCCACAGTATACCTCAGGCTCATACAAATCCCTACCCGAACCTTCATTTACAAACTCAAATTATCAGGCACTTGAATTCCATGCATATCCCTTTCACCAAGCCTATCCCTAAACCTAACCACAAACACTATTCCCCAGTACCAATACAGCAGTACTTTAAATCCCACACTATTCATAAATCTCAGGCCAAAGGTAATGCTGACACTAATTATGGAACCCAAACTCCAATACCCAGTAACTGAAATTCGAAGCCTATCACTCACCCAAACCTAACCCTAACTATAGCAAGAACCCTAACCCAGGTGCTTACACTCCTAAATCATTCCCAAACCTAATCCTAAAATTAACAATAACACTAAACTCAAACACATACTCTACTACATACATAGTAAAATTGTGACACTATGCCTAACCCTAAACTGAATCCTAACCCTCATTTTAAGCCAAACTCCATAATCCTAGCTAAACTGCAATGCTCAGGTACTTGGAATCAAACACTCTACCTCAGCCTCATAAAAATCCTGGCTCTAACCTGTAATCTCATACTCAAATTATCATGCAAGTGAGTTCCATCCATATCCAAGACACCATCCCTTACTCTAAACCTTACTCCCAAGATCCCAAAAAGTGGCACTTGAAATCCTACATTGTTCCTAACCATAAGACGAAATTTCAAACTCAAATTATCAGGCACTTGAATTCCATGCATATCCCTTTCACCAAGCCTATCCCTAAACCTAACCACAAACACTATTCCCCAGTACCAATACAGCAGTACTTGAAATCCCACACTATTCATAAATCTCAGGCCAAAGGTAATGCTGACACTAATTATGGAACCCAAAGTCCAATACCCAGTAACTGAAATTCGAAGCCTATCACTCACCCAAACCTAACCCTAACTATAGCAAGAACCCTAACCTAGGTGCTTACACTCCTAAATCATTCCCAAACCTAATCCTAAAATTAACAATAACACTAAACTCAAACACATACTCTACTACATACATAGTAAAATTGTGACACTATGCCTAACCCTAAACTGAATCCTAACCCTCATTTTAAGCCAAACTCCATAATCCTAGCTAAACTGCAATGCTCAGGTACTTGGAATCAAACACTCTACCTCAGCCTCATAAAAATCCTGGCTCTAACCTGTAATCTCATACTCAAATTATCATGCAAGTGAGTTCCATCCATATCCAAGACACCATCCCTTACTCTAAACCTTACTCCCAAGATCCCAAAAAGTGGCACTTGAAATCCTACATTGTTCCTAACCATAAGACGAAATTGAATGCTAATATTAACTATGTGACTCACAATCCAATATACAGGAACTGAAATTCCTATACTCTCACTGAGCCCAACATGAAGCCTAACCATGACCCAACCATGACTCATACCCAAGTACTTACAATCTCGAAGCAATCCTAAAAAGAACCATAAAATTAACACCAACACTAATAATCTAACCCATACTACAGTACACAGGCAGTGAAATTCTGAAACTATTCCTAACCCTAAAACTAAGCCTAACCCTATACTCATCTCAAGCATTACCATTACGTCTGCAATGCTCAAGTACCTGCAATCCAATACTATTCCTCACCCTCATGAACATACTTGCCCTATCCTTCACATTCACTCTGCAATCATCAGGTAATTGAACTCCATCCATATTCATAATGCCTAACCTAACCCTAATACTAAACCTGAAGCAAAACCTCAATGCTAATGCTAACAATAAAGG
>NW_022974878.1:0-3261 GCF_012274545.1 Fukomys damarensis | reverse complement strand
TCTGGAGGCTTGTGTGCACTCCGAGCCGCTAGGCACTCTCTTAGGACTGAAGGACTTCCCTGCTAAAAGTGCCTCACAACAGTGTTTCAATCTCTGCCAGGCACAAACCTACATACACAAAGGAATACAGTTGCACCGAACATAAGAGGTGGATTTCACTGGTAAACTCACAGAGTTGCAGCACCTTTCTCTGTGGAGTACTTCACATTCATGAAACTGACCTCATTCGCTTTAAATGGCTAAGTGGCGAGAGCTGCTGTTTCCCCGGGAAAACTGCACTTTAAACTGCAGAAGCCCTCTGCAAAGTTCATTTCTGTTGTAAAGTCGAAGTGAACCTCTCGCCGAGTATGCAGAGTTCTGGAGCCTTGTGTGAACTCAGAGCTGCTAGGCACTCTCTTAATCCTGAAGGGCGTCTCTGCTAAAAGTGCCTCACAGCACTGTTTCAATCTCTGTGAGGCAGAGACCTACAAACAAAAAGGAATACAGTTGTACTCCACATAAGAGGTGGACTGCACTGGGAAACTCACAGAGTTGAAGCACCTTTCTCTGTGGAGTACTTCACATTCATTAAACTGACCGCAGTTGCTTTAATGGGCTAAGCGGCGAGAGAAGCTGTTTCCCAGGGAAAACAGCACTTTAAACTGCAGAAGCCCTCTGCAAAGTTCATTTCTGTTGTAAAGTCGAAGTGAACCTCTCGCCGAGTATGCAGAGTTCTGGAGCCTTGTGTGCACTCAGAGCTGCTAGGCACGCTCTTAAGCCTGAAGGGCGTCTCTGCTAAAAGTGCCTCACAGCACTGTTTCAATCTCTGTGAGGCAGAGACCTACAAACAAAAAGGAATACAGTTGTACTCCACATAAGAGGTGGACTGCACTGGGAAACTCACAGAGTTGCAGCACTTTTCTCTGTGGAGCACTTCACATTCATTAAACTGACCGCAGTTGCTTTAATGGGCTAAGCGGCGAGAGAAGCTGTTTCCCAGGGAAAACAGCACTTTAAACTGCAGAAGCCCTCTGCAAAGTTCATTTCTGTTGTAAAGTCGAAGTGAACCTCTCGCCGAGTATGCAGAGTTCTGGAGCCTTGTGTGCACTCAGAGCTGCTAGGCACGCTCTTAAGCCTGAAGGGCGTCTCTGCTAAAAGTGCCTCACAGCACTGTTTCAATCTCTGTGAGGCAGAGACCTACAAACAAAAAGGAATACAGTTGTACTCCACATAAGAGGTGGACTGCACTGGGAAACTCACAGAGTTGCAGCACTTTTCTCTGTGGAGCACTTCACATTCATTAAACTGACCGCAGTTGCTTTAATGGGCTAAGCGGCGAGAGAAGCTGTTTCCCAGGGAAAACAGCACTTTAAACTGCAGAAGCCCTCTGCAAAGTTCATTTCTGTTGTAAAGTCGAAGTGAACCTCTCGCCGAGTATGCAGAGTTCTGGAGCCTTGTGTGCACTCAGAGCTGCTAGGCACGCTCTTAAGCCTGAAGGGCGTCTCTGCTAAAAGTGCCTCACAGCACTGTTTCAATCTCTGTGAGGCAGAGACCTACAAACAAAAAGGAATACAGTTGTACTCCACATAAGAGGTGGACTGCACTGGGAAACTCACAGAGTTGCAGCACTTTTCTCTGTGGAGCACTTCACATTCATTAAACTGACCGCAGTTGCTTTAATGGGCTAAGCGGCGAGAGAAGCTGTTTCCCAGGGAAAACAGCACTTTAAACTGCAGAAGCCCTCTGCAAAGTTCATTTCTGTTGTAAAGTCGAAGTGAACCTCTCGCCGAGTATGCAGAGTTCTGGAGCCTTGTGTGCACTCAGAGCTGCTAGGCACGCTCTTAAGCCTGAAGGGCGTCTCTGCTAAAAGTGCCTCACAGCACTGTTTCAATCTCTGTGAGGCAGAGACCTACAAACAAAAAGGAATACAGTTGTACTCCACATAAGAGGTGGACTGCACTGGGAAACTCACAGAGTTGCAGCACTTTTCTCTGTGGAGCACTTCACATTCATTAAACTGACCGCAGTTGCTTTAATGGGCTAAGCGGCGAGAGAAGCTGTTTCCCAGGGAAAACAGCACTTTAAACTGCAGAAGCCCTCTGCAAAGTTCATTTCTGTTGTAAAGTCGAAGTGAACCTCTCGCCGAGTATGCAGAGTTCTGGAGCCTTGTGTGCACTCAGAGCTGCTAGGCACGCTCTTAAGCCTGAAGGGCGTCTCTGCTAAAAGTGCCTCACAGCACTGTTTCAATCTCTGTGAGGCAGAGACCTACAAACAAAAAGGAATACAGTTGTACTCCACATAAGAGGTGGACTGCACTGGGAAACTCACAGAGTTGCAGCACTTTTCTCTGTGGAGCACTTCACATTCATTAAACTGACCGCAGTTGCTTTAATGGGCTAAGCGGCGAGAGAAGCTGTTTCCCAGGGAAAACAGCACTTTAAACTGCAGAAGCCCTCTGCAAAGTTCATTTCTGTTGTAAAGTCGAAGTGAACCTCTCGCCGAGTATGCAGAGTTCTGGAGCCTTGTGTGCACTCAGAGCTGCTAGGCACGCTCTTAAGCCTGAAGGGCGTCTCTGCTAAAAGTGCCTCACAGCACTGTTTCAATCTCTGTGAGGCAGAGACCTACAAACAAAAAGGAATACAGTTGTACTCCACATAAGAGGTGGACTGCACTGGGAAACTCACAGAGTTGCAGCACTTTTCTCTGTGGAGCACTTCACATTCATTAAACTGACCGCAGTTGCTTTAATGGGCTAAGCGGCGAGAGAAGCTGTTTCCCAGGGAAAACAGCACTTTAAACTGCAGAAGCCCTCTGCAAAGTTCATTTCTGTTGTAAAGTCGAAGTGAACCTCTCGCCGAGTATGCAGAGTTCTGGAGCCTTGTGTGCACTCAGAGCTGCTAGGCACGCTCTTAAGCCTGAAGGGCGTCTCTGCTAAAAGTGCCTCACAGCACTGTTTCAATCTCTGTGAGGCAGAGACCTACAAACAAAAAGGAATACAGTTGTACTCCACATAAGAGGTGGATTTCACTGGGAAACTCACAGAGTTGCAGCACTTTTCTCTGTGGAGCACTTCACATTCATTAAACTGACCGCATTTGCTTTAATGGGCTAAGCGGCGAGAGAAGCTGTTTCCCGGGAAAACTGCACTTTAAACTGCAGAAGCCCTCTGCAAAGTTTATTTCTGTTCCAAAGTCAAAGTGAACCTATCCCCGAGTACACGGAGTTGTGGAGCCTTGTGTGCACTCAGAGCTGCTAGGGACTCTCTTAGGTCTGAAGGGCTTC
>NW_022974877.1:5254-11707 GCF_012274545.1 Fukomys damarensis | reverse complement strand
ACATTTCTTTTTGTGTCTCTATGGGTCATGAAGGCATCACTTTCATGTCACTATCTTACCCCTCATCCAAACATCTTTGGCCCTCTTCCCATGCTGTTCTTTTTTGCTACCATGAAGTAACCAACTTTACTCTGTCACACACTTCCTCCATGATGTTGCTTTCCTGGGGCCAAGCAACCATATACTGAATCCTCCACAAGTATGAGACAAATTGAACCTCCCCTTCTTTAAGCTGTGGGTGTCAGGAATTGTTTCCTCACAGTGAGAAAGATCACTAATACACTTAGCTGCTACAGTGATGCTTGGTGTTTCTTTGCTGGAATAATATCGATAGTAGAAAAATATTTCATTTCCCAATAATTTCAAACATATTGAACACCTGCAATCATATTAGTATGCTGTGATTTATTTACTCACCTCCTCCAGTAGTTATTAATTTTCCTATTTTGCAAATCTGCATGAAAAATGGCTGTGTATTTTACCCAAATTCGGACACTGCTAGGCAACCACCAAATAACCTGCATGTAAGGAAATTAAAGTGATTTGACAAGAATGTCCAATCCATTGTCCAGTCTCAATTTCACCACTTATCTCAAGTATGAGTATTCTTTTTTCCATTTGGATCCTGTGTTGTTTTCTGAAATTTGCTGTGGGAATGTTTTCCATTCCCATGATCTAGGCAGAGATAAAAAACATATTCCTTTTTGCTTGAATACATATTTTCTGTTCTTCTGTGTATCTACTTAGGTATGGAAGTGTTGAGTAGTATAGTAAGTCTGTATTCTACTTTTTGAGGCCATGCCAAAGCATTTCACTCACAGCCTGCACAGTGTGCAAGGTTTCCAGTTTCTCAGCATCCTTACCAATACTTGTTACCTTAAGTTATATGGATGGTAGGTACAGTAGTAGGAGTGAAGGAGAACCTCGCTGTGGTTATGGTTTACATTTGCTTAATGGCTGAGATGTTAAGCATGTTTGTGTTTTCATGTGGAAGGGGTGGAGGTACTTGTTCCACACTCTGACTCTCTGGTGTTTGGCTCAGTCATAAGTTCTTGCATCTTCCATTCACTGAGATGATGGCCCACAGGACCATTCAGTTAAGAGAGGCAACATCACATCCAGCTGTTGAGTTCTCTCATTCCTAAGTTTGTAACTGCTGGACCTGCTCGCAGCAGTCCTTGCCATTCACCAAGCTACAAGTCATCAGCAGCCCCACATTAGGTACTTCTTACTTTGCTGAGATAGAATACCCAATGCCTGAAGTTAAAGGAGGGAAGGCTTATTTCAGGTCAAAGTTGGGAGAGGGCTCAGTCTATGGTTGTCATTCTCCAAGGCAGGGAGACGTGGTAGAGGGCCATCACAGAGGTGAAGCAGCTCAGGCAGAAGGCAGCAAGTAGCACCAGCAACAGGTGTTTCTCCCTTTTATCCCCCCCAGGATACCTGTCCTTTTGATGGTCAGGGTGGGCCTTCCCATTATCCACACCCAAAACTATGCTAAACCACTCAGTGGACTAGTTTAGTAATCACATATCCTTAAGCCGAATATCACACCATTGACCCCAGCATCACACACTCTGGATCCAGCCACGTCCAAAAAGCCCCACCTATGGCCACATGAGGCTTTAGGGGAACATTTAGAAACAAGCCATAACAAGCCCCTTGCCTTCACCACCTGCTGCATGTGAACACCACATATTTTTAATCCAGTTGGAAGGAGGTCATCCACATAGGGAGAAAAATGCCCACTGACACCACTTTGACCTTGTCTCTATTCACTGCATCTTCCTCCTGACCTGAACATCTATTTTTGGGGGCCAAGGTCAACTAGATGAGAGTACACTGTTCTCCATGGCCCAGAGTCACCTCTACTTGAACTATTATATCTGTAAGATACATGATCTTTTCACAGTTCCTACTTCCTTTCTGGATTTGCTGATTCCTGTTGAAATCATCCCAAGCCTCTTATCCTGGGATTTTTCAGGTAAACCCTCAGTTTCACTGGCTGTGTGCATTCCCGAATTTTCTTTCTTTCCTCTTCACAACTCAAGGAAGCTCCAGGTTTTGCGGGCCACAGTTTCCTCCTAAGCCCTATGCACCTTTGTGTTTCTTCTTGTCCCCATTTTAAGAGACTCCCCTGCCTCTTGAGAAAGTGGCATGAACCTTTCTGTCCATGACTTCTAAATCCCATTCCCCCTGCATTCATTTTATATTATGCTTTTCCGTGTCACCCTACTGGGAAGTGAGCTCTTCTGGGCAGGGGCTTCTTCATGTCATCCTGGTGTGCCTACCAGTTGGGAGAGAGGAGGAGGTAAGGAGCAGAAACCAAGAAATATAAGGAGGGTGCCATAAGGATAATAAGATAGGTTACTGGACATGATCCTATGATTTATTGGAGGGGAATGGAAATGAGAATCGAGGGTTGGGGATTTAGCTCAGTGGTTCGGTGGCCTGCCTTGCAAGCACAATGACCCAAGTTTAATCCCTGGTACCAAAAAAAAAAAAAAAAAAAAATTTTATCTAAAATAGATAAAGAACTAAAAAAAATTAACACCAAAAAAAAAAAAAAAAAAAAAAAAAAAAAAAAAAAAAAAAATGAGGCCCTGCCATGAATTTCAGGCACTCATAAGGCATGCAAATCTTTGTTTTTTTTCTATTGAAGGAGAATGGCACTGATTAAGGAAAGGAAGCCACTCTGATCACAGAATGAATGGAGCAGGAAGTTTCCCATGGTTTTCTTGGATAGGGTTTGGTGTCACAATTTTAGTGGGCAAGGGTGCAGTTTCAAATGTTTATTCCTTTGTGAGACATGGACTTCTGTGTAATCGTGGTCAACTCATCCTCTGAGCTGTTGAATTTTCGTGTGGGTATTGTTATTATATCATGCAAAACTTTTCAGACTTGTGGGTCTGAGCCCTGTAATAGAGACCAAGGAGGTTAGGTTTTTTGACTGCTGAGGGTTTGCACGAGAGTGGGGTAGAAAAGATGGGAGATAAGAAAAGCACATCACATTTTCATTGAGAAATAGGCAAAGTTAACTGTACATTGTAATCTTGGCCAAAGTCTTTGCAGTTGCTTTCACTGGTGTACAAGTATGATTCATAATAATTATAATTATCTTAGGGAATTGGTAACATTAACATATTACATCTTAATCATTTTTAATTTCCTTTTCCCTCCCAATCTTTCCATCTTTCCAAACTCAGGTCGCCTTCTTATCTCCATAAAATCTACATCTATTTTTCATTTCACATTTCTTTTATGTAGCTTTTAAATTATGCACATGTTTAGTTTTTCTTAAAAGTGAAACTCTATAATATATAACCCTTTGTGTGTAGTTCACTTCAATCAGCATTACAGTCTCAGGATGCATTCATATATCCTAGAAATGAGCCAAATTTATCTTTTCATTTTTTGAGACACTATGGTTTAGCACCATAGAGAAGGAAGGAAGCCACATGTGGGGTGTGCATGCCTGAAATTCCAGCACTAGGAACGCCAAAGCAGGAGGATTGTCATGATTGCAAGGCCAGCCTTTGCTACCTAGTGAGTGTGAGGCTCGTCTAGACTATACAGTGAGACCCTCCCTGTCTCAAAAATAAAAGAAAAGAAGAAACAAAGAGAAAGACAGAAGGAAAGAGAATAATATGGGGAACATAAAAAAAAAAGAAATTGAGGAAAAAAGTAGCGAACTTGTAATAAATATTGCAGAGGATATGGAGAAATAGGAAAACTCATATATTGCTGGTGGAAAATGGTAGATGGTATGTCCACTCTAGGAAACCTTATGGCAGTTCCTGAAACTTTAAGTAAATTATTCTTCTAGGAAAATATAAAAAATTTAAAAATAGATTCTCAATAATGGAAATGCTAATTAGACAAATTTGATTATTACACATTGCATACATGTATCTTATTAAGTATTATTGTGGATCAAATACTTTCAAAAAAACAATCTAAAAACCATTTTCACAACTACCTACATCACTATGGTGAGCCATTATGGTGAGCCTTGACACAGGCCTAGCCATGATTGAACTTTGAGTCACCTTGCTGGCACGGACATGCTCTCGCCCATAGCCATGGGAGAGTTCAATTGGTAGCAGATGTAACCCATAATGGTTGTTATTGTTTCCCTCTGGAATGTGTGAGCGGTACTCTTGCTCCCCTGCAGCCCTCGCTCCCGTGCAGCCCTCGCTCCGGTGCAGCCCTCACTCCCATGCAGCTGGAGAGTATAAAAGGAAGAGGTTCTGAAATAAAGCAAGCAAGCAAGCAAGGAACATGAGAAGAAAGGTGCCTCTCGTCTCTCTGTCCTCGTCCTTTCAGGTTTAGGACCTGCTGGCAGGATCCTGATGTCGCGGCTCGCGACACATCACAACACAATTAATGGTACCTAAAGTAAGAAAAGCACACACACAGAGTTATTGAGTGAATATTAAAAATGTGGGATGGAAAGCAATATTATACAGCCTTTAAAAAGCAATTCTGATAAATGTTAAAACATGGATACACCTTGTTAACATAAGACAAAGTCACCAAAAAATAGCACTAAATTCCCTTTGCATGAGGTACTGACAGTCATCAGGTTCATTGGTACAGAAGGGAAATGGTGGGTGTCATGGGCAGAAGGAAGGGATGGGGTGTTGGGTTTAATGGAGATTCCCTCAAAAACTTAAAAGATAAAAATTGGTCACATAATTACAGTGAATTTTCCCATGAAAGTGAGAGAAGAAATACTCCAATAAAACTTTTCATTTATATTCTTAGCCAAAAAATTGTAAAAACACCAATAAAGTGTGATCAGATGATATCCAGGCAGAACTAGATAACAAGTACAGAAGCAAAGTCCCTCCTTCTTTCTTTAGATAAGATTTAAATCATGTTTATGAGTAATTTTACCTTCACATTTCTGTCTTTCAGTCTTTAAAGAAACAAAAGTGTAGTGGAAAAAATGGATAGCAGTTTGTTGGTTATTAGGACCCTGATAATTGTGGGCAGTCAGAAAACACTGCCTGGGTTCTTAAGAATTTTAAAAGTGAATAAATATTTTCAAAAATCATAAGCCACACAAACAAAAACGTGAATGACAAAATTAGACAAAATGCTCGATAAACCTAACTTTCTTCCAGAAATACATTTCAAGACACAACTAGGAAGTTAAAACTCTCTCATTTAAACTTCTGTAATATAATACATTTGAATATACAAGAGATGCACTTCATGGCATAGTTAGCCAACTACATACAGGTAGCTAGATGGCCTGGGAACACCAGATTGCTCTAGGTATGATATTGGGGAAAGAAGATATCTTGTTAGGAGGAAAATGTTGAACTTTTATTCTTTACAATAAAGTCTCAGATGGGATCATCACTAAGACACTATAAGGTTTCCATACATCAGGTGATGAAGTTACTGAAAATTCCTAAATTGATGATCCTTTCACAGGGTGGCTAGAGAACTTGTTTGAAACATCCCTCACAATTGTAGCTGGAGTCTGCCCTGGCATAGGAGGCTGCATTATTCCAGATATGAGAGTCCTAGCCCAAAGATTGAGGCTGCCCCAACTAAGAAGATCTGTAGCATATCAAAAACATTATCTCCTGCAATTACAAGAAACTATTGTCTTATGATGAAGAAAATCAACCAGCATGAGAAAGACTTGAAAACTACAAAACAAAACAAAACAAAACCATTTAAACATGAAAATGGGAAAAGGATTCTATAATAAAGAGAGGAAAAGATTGTCAAATTAGTAATTGGTTCATATGTCACTAACTGTGCTAATAAGCACAGTTAATAATAGCTAATAGACTTAGATCAGTGAACAAGGACACATAGGCTATACAAACACCCTGAGCTGATTTTTCTCCAGTCTTGGGAAGCCAACATGCTAAAAATAACTACAAAGAGAAATACAGAGTGAGGAAGGAATAAAAAAAAAACAAAACTGGAGGGGAATAACAGGTGTGGGATGAAGTTGATTGCTCAGGATAGACTGTGAACCCTGTACGCCAGGCCAATGGAGATGGGAGGAGGAACTCCTGTGAGTTAGGAATAAAAACACAGCTTCTCAACTAGTTTGTGCCTGTTTATGTATGGGCACCACTCTCAGAAGAGTTTGGATTGAAAGCTTTGCTTTTGCTGCCTCTGGAGTCCAATTCCTCTTTTTTTTTTGGTCTGGAAAAGTGAGACAAGTAAGATCATTTCTTACAAAGGGCACACTGGGAAAATTTACCTGTAGCACAGAAATAGCCAAGGTTCTCAGTTCAGTAGTACATAGTCTGGTAAACAACTTAACCTCAGGTGTCTTAAATTTTCCTTGGCCCCTGCAGTATATAATCACACCTGAGTGCAGCCTTTTTCCTTTGTGCTCACAGAGGAGGCCAATTAGGCCTCCGTTCTCCTCTGGTTTCCAACAGAGTTAATAATGCCTTAGCTTATTTTATAAGCTCTTAG
>NW_022974877.1:0-3823 GCF_012274545.1 Fukomys damarensis | reverse complement strand
CAAATTTAACCCTATATTGTAATCTTGGCCAAAGTCTTCTTTGTTGTTGCTTTAATTGCTATACACTTATAATTCATAATAATTATAACTATCTTGTGGAATCACTACATATACATATTACATGTTAATTGCTTTTACTTTCCTTTCTCTGCCCAGTCTTACCACCCCACTTTTTTGGTGCTGCTGATCAAAGTGAGGACCTTGCACTTGTGAGGCAGCTGGCAGAACCAGTCTTCTCTTTTAAAACCTAGATCCCCTTCTTACCTTCTCAAAATCTATATCCCTTTTTCATTTCACTTTTTTTTTGATGTAGCCTTTCAATTATGAATATTTGTAGCTTTTTCTATAAAGCATACTATTCACTATTTAACCCTTAGGGTGTAGTTCATATCACTTAGCATTATAGTCTCAGGATGCATTCATTTTCCCACAAATGAATCAAATATATATATTGCTATAGTTTAGTCTTGCATCTGGCTGGGATAACCAGGCTGACCTCTATCTCACAGTAATCTTACTGCCTCAACCTCCTAAGTGCATTTCATCTCTCTTTATGATGAGTAGTACTCCATTTTGTATATATACCAGATTTTTAAATATATTTATCTTTTGGTGGATATATAGGTTGTTTCCAAAATTTAGATATTATGAATTGCGCTGTTACAAACAGTGAAAGCATGTATCTCTGTAAGATGTCATTATATCTTTAGTGAAAATACGCAAAATAGTTATACCAGGATCTCTGATTGTAATTTTTCGGGAGACTCTTCAGAGTGTTTATACTATTTCTTATTGCAATAAACTTTGAAAAATGGTCCCTTTTCCCCCTCAACCCCACCTGCATTACTGGAATGAGTTCCAATTTAAATGGGGTTTTAATTTGAATTTCTGTAATGGACAAAGATATTAAACATATTCTTTCTACATTTTGTGACCATAAATGAGTTCTTATTTTTTTAATTTGGTCTTCATTTGGAGTGTCTAACATTTTAAACTTTTTGAAATATATTTTAAATATTAATCCTCTGTCCAGGGAATAGCTGATAAAGATTTTCCCCCCTCTGGAGATGTTCTATTCAGTCTGTATGGTGTTTCCTTTGCTGTAAAACATCTTAATTTGACATAGTGTCATTTGTTGATTGTTGATATTATTTCTTGTGCAGTTGAGTTATTCAGAAAGTCCTTATTCCTTCTCCTGTCTTCAAGGGCTCTCCTTATTTTATTTGCCATGCTATTCTGTGTTTCTGGTTTAAAATCTAGTTTTTTGTCCATTTTGATGGTTTTTGTATTTTGACATGGTTTTTGTAGAGAATGTGTGAGAACTGGGTCTGGATTTTGTTTTCTGTACTAGGATTATGAGCATTTTCAAGACAATTTTTGAAGCTGCTGTCTTTCTCCATTGTATGTTGCTTGACCCTTTGTCCAAAGTCAAGTGGTAAAAGGTGCCTGGGTTTGTTTCTTCATTGTGACTTCTGTTGCAATCAACATGTATGCTTTTGTGCCAATACCATGACATATTTATCACTATAAATTTACAACATAACTTTAAATCTTGAAAAATGATTCATCCTGCTTTGCTCTTATGCTCAGGATTCTTTGGCTACTATTGGTCTTTTCTGACATCTTATGAAATGTAGCAGTGTGCTTTATAGTTTTGTAAGTAATACTGAAAGTACTTGGAGAAGAATTGCATTAAGAAATCTGTCATTTGTGGCAATATGAACATTTTGACTATATTCACTGGTTGTGCCTATCCAGGAGCAAGGAGCATCTATTTTCTAGTGTCTTCATTTTCTCTCTGTTATTTAGAGCACTATAGTTTTTGTTATAGGGGATGTTGACTTTTTTGTTATGATCATTCTCAGGTATTTGCTTTTTTTGGAAACTGTCATTAATGGGATTATTTACTGATTTTTTTTCAGTGAGATAATGCTTTGTCTGCAGAAATAGTATTGATTATTGTACTTTGAACTTTTTGGTCATGACTTTGGTATGGTCTGATATTGTCTGGTTCAGAAATTTTCCATTTCTTATTGAATTGTTAGTTTTTTTCAACTTTAATTGAGTTTATTGGTACATTTTAGGGATACAGTACAGTTACCTTCATTGTCCGGATCTTGCACCTCTACATGGCAAGTTTTGGTTCGCATTTTTCCCCTTGCCCCTGCCCTCCCTTCACCCCCTCCTCCCCTCCCCATCTACAAACACTTTATTTCCATCTTTTCATTATCTCACTTTTTTTTCTTTACCCTTATTACCCTTCACCTACCCATCCCACCTTCCCTACACCTTTATCTCCTTTCTTCTCATTTCTCAATGCCAGTAATCTTATTAGGATCATTGGTATTATTGCATATTATTCAGACCAAAGAAACTATTCGGTATTTACACATGTGTGCCTTATTTATTTCATTTAGGAGTATACCTTCAATATGTATCCATTTTCCTATGAATGAATCTATTTTCTCATTCATTATGGCTGAGTAATATTCCATTTTATAGAAAAACCACATCTTCTTTAACCAGTTTCCAACTGATGGGCAAATAGGCTCTTTCCAAGTTTTAGCTATTACAAACTGTGCCACTAAAAACATAGGTGCACATACTTCTCTGTGACATGATTCTTTTCATTTTTTTGGAAGGATACCCAGCAGAGGGATGGCTGGGTCAAATGTAACCTCCAGTCCTTTGAGGTATCCAGAGACTATCCTCCAGTCTTTGAGGTATCTCCATATTGATTTCCATAGTGGATGCACCAGTCTGCCCTCCAACCAACAATAGAGAAGGGTTCCTTTCCCCCCACAACTCCGCCAACATTTGTTATTGTGTGATTTCTTGATAGCAGCCATTCTTTGTGGGATGAGGTGCAATCTCAGTGTTATTTTCATCTGCATCTCTCGAATAATCAGTGATGTGGAACATTTTTTCATATATTTACGTGCTGCTTTTACTTCTTTGTCTGAGAAATGACTGTTCATTTCAGATGACCATTTTTGAATCGGGTCTTTGTATTTGGGGGGGCTGATTGTTTTGAGTTCTTTATATATCCTTGATAATAGTCCTTTGTCTGAGGAACAGCTGGTAAAATTTTTTTCCCACATTGTAGGTTGTCTCTTAGTGTTGCTGATGGTTTCTTTTGAAGTACAGAAGCTTTGTAACAAGATGAGATCCCAGTTGTTATTTCTATCTGCTAGTTCTCGCGCTGCTGAGGATTTGTTCATAAAGTCTTTTCCTATGCCAATGTCTTACAGAGTTCTGCCTAACTTACCTTCCAGCAAGTTTAATGTTTCTGTTTTTTTTTTATTGAGTTTATTGGTACATTTTTGGGATACAGTACAGTTACATTCATTGTTGGGATCATGTACCTCTTCATGGCAAGTCTTGATTCTCATTTTTTCCCCTTACCTCTGCCCTCCCTTCACCCCCTCCTCCCCTCCCCATCTGTTTTAATATTTAGATCTTTAATCCATTTGAATTTTAATTTAGTGCATGGTGAAAGATAAGGGTCTAGTTTTAATCTGTGGCAGGTTGAAATCCAGTTTTTCCAACACCATTTATTAAAGAGGCTATCTTTCCTCCACTGAGGATGGCCATCTCCTTTGTCAAAGATGAGGTAGCTGCGTACATCTGCATTTGTTTTTGTGTCTTCCAGTCTGTTCCACTGATCATCAGGCCTGTTTCTTCGCTGGTACCATGCTGTTTTTATCTCAGTGGCTTTGTAGTATTGTTTCAAATTGGGAATTGTTATACCCGCTGCCACGTGTCTGTTGCCTAAGATGGCTTTTGTTATTCTAGGTCTCTTATGGTTCCCAATGAATTTTTG
>NW_022974876.1:0-21823 GCF_012274545.1 Fukomys damarensis | reverse complement strand
GCTTTCGCTTTAAACGGCTAAGCGGCGAGAGAAGCTGTTTCCCGGGGGAAACTGCACTTTCAACGAAACAAACCCTCTGCAAAGTGCGTTTGTGTTCTAACGTCAAGCCGAACCTATCCCCAAGCATCCAGAGCTCTGGAGGCTTGTGTGCACTCAGAGCTGCTAGGCCCTCTCTTACGCCTGAAGGGCTTCTCTGCTAAAAGGGCCTCACAACAGTGTTTGAATCTCTGCCAGGCAGAGACCTACAAACAAAAAGGACTACAGTTGTACTCCCCCTAAGAAGTGGACTTCACTGGTAAACTCAGAGTTGCAGCACCTTTCTCCGTGGAGTACTTCACATTCATGAAACTGACTGCTTTCGCTTTAAACGGCTAAGCGGCGAGAGAAGCTGTTTCCCAGGGAAAACTGCACTTTAAACGGCAGAAGCCCTCGGCAAAGCGCGTTTGTGTTCTAATGTCAAACTGACCCTCTCCCCAAGTATACAGACTCCTGGCGGCTTGTGTGCACTCAGAGCTGCTAGGCCCTCTCTTACGCCTGAACGGCTTCTCTGCTAAAAGGGCCTCACAACAGTGTTTGAATCTCTGCCAGGCAGAGACCTACAAACAAAAAGGACTACAGTTGTACTCCCCCTAAGAAGTGGACTTCACTGGTAAACTCAGAGTTGCAGCACCTTTCTCCGTGGAGTACTTCACATTCATGAAACTGACTGCTTTCGCTTTAAACGGCTAAGCGGCTAGAGAAGCTGTTTCCCGGGGAAAACTGCACTTTCAACTGCAGAAGCCCTCTGCAATGTGCGTTTGTGTTCTAACGTCACACTGAACCTATCCACAACAATACAGAGCTCTGGAGGCTTGTGTGCACTCAGAGCTGCTTGGCACTCCCTTAACTCCCCATAAGAAGTGGACTTCACTGGTAAACTCACAGACTGGTAGCACCTTTCTCTGTGGAGTACTTCACCTTCATGAAACTGACCGCTTTCACTTTAAATGGCGAAGCGGCGAGAGAAGCTGTTTCCCGGGGAAAACTGCACTTTCAACTGCAGAAGCCCTCGGCAAAGTGCGTTTGTGTTCTAACGTCACACTGAACCTATCCCCAACTATACAGACTTCTGGAGGCTTGTGTGCACTCAGAGCTGCTAGGCCCTCTCTTACGCCTGAAGGGCTTCTCTGCTAAAAGTGCCTCACAACAGTGTTTCAATCTCTGCCAGGCAGAGACCTGCAAACAAAAAGGACTACAGTTGTACTCCCCCTAAGAAGTGGACTTCACTGGTAAACTCACAGACTGGTAGCACCTTTCTCTGTGGAGTACTTCACCTTCATGAAACTGACCGCTTTCACTTTAAATGGCGAAGCGGCGAGAGAAGCTGTTTCCCGGGGAAAACTGCACTTTCAACTGCAGAAGCCCTCGGCAAAGTGCGTTTGTGTTCTAACGTCACACTGAACCTATCCCCAACTATACAGACTTCTGGAGGCTTGTGTGCACTCAGAGCTGCTAGGCCCTCTCTTACGCCTGAAGGGCTTCTCTGCTAAAAGTGCCTCACAACAGTGTTTCAATCTCTGCCAGGCAGAGACCTACAAACAAAAAGGAATAGAGTTGTACTCCAAACAAGGTGTGCACTTCACTGGTAAACTCACAGACTTGTAGCACCTTTCTCTGTGGAGTACTTCACTTTCATGAAACTGACCGCTTTCACTTTAAATGGCTAAGCGGCGAGAGAAGCTGTTTCCCGGGGAAAACTGCACTTTCAACCGCAGAAGCCCTCTGCAAAGTGCATTTGTGTTCTAACATCGAACTGAACCTATCCCCATGTATCCATAGATCTGGAGGCTTGTGTGCACTCAGAGCTGCTAAGCTCTCTCTTAGGCTTTAAGGAGTTTTCTGCTAAAGTGCCTCACAACAGTGTTTCGATATCTGCCAAGCAGAGACCTACAAACAAAGAGGAAAAGAGTTGTACTCCATATAAGGTATGGACTTCACTGGTAAACTCACAGCATACCAGTCACTTTCTCTGCGGAGTACTTCACATTCAGGAAACTAACCGATTTGGTTTCACATGGCTCAGTGGCAAAAGAAGCTGTTTCCTTGGGAAAACAGCAGTTTAAACCGCAGACGCACTGTGCAAAGTGCGTTTGTGTTCTAACTTCAATCTGAACCTATCCCCAAGTATACAGACCTCTGGAGGCTTGTGTGCACGCAGAGGTGCTAGGCACTCTCTTAGGCCTTAAGGATTTTTCTGGTACAAGTCCCTCACAACAGTGTTTCAATGTCTGCCAGGCAGAGACCTCTGCACAAAAAGGAATACAGTTGCATTCCATATAAGGTGTGGACTTCGCTGGTAAACTCACAGAGTTGCAGCACCTTTCCCTGTGGAGTACTTCACATTCAGGAAATTAACTGTTATCATTTCAAAGGGCTAAGCAGCAAAAGAAGCTGTTTCCCGGGGAAAACTTCAGTATCAACCACAGTATCACTCTGCTGAGTGCGTCTGTGTTCCAACTTCAAACTTGACCGATCCCCAAGTATACAGGATGGTGGATGCTTGTTAGCACTCAGAGCTGCTATGCACTCTCCTAGGCCTTAAGGGATTTTCAGGGAAAGTGCCTCACCACAGTGTTTCAATCTCTGCCATGGAGAGACCAACAAAGAAAATAGGAATACAGTTGTACTCCATTTAAGTTGTGGAGTTCACTGGTAAATTCAAGCGTTGCATAACCTTTCTCTATGGAGTACTTCACATTCAGAAAAATAACCGCTTTGGTTTAAAAGGGCTAAGCAGCGAATGGAGCTGTTTCCAGGGGACAACTGCAGATTATTCCGAAGAAGCACTCTACCGAGTGCGTTTGTGTTCTAACTTCACACTGAATCTATCCCCAACTATACAGGATTCTGGAGGCTTGTTCTCACTCAGAGCTGCTAGGCACTCTCTTAGGCTTTAAGGGATTTTCTGCTAAAGTGCCTCACAACAGTGTTTCAATCTCTTCCTGGCAGAGACCTACAACCAAAAAGGAATACATTTGTACTCCATATAAGATGTGGACATCACTGGTAAACTCGCAGCGTTTCAGCACCTTTCTCTGTGGAGTACTTTACATTCAGGAAACTAACTGCTTTGGTTTAAAAGGGCTAAGCAGTGAATGAAGCATTTTCCTGGGAAAACTGCAGTTAAAAGGGCGGAAGCACTGTGCCGAGTGTGTTTCACTTCTAACTTCAAACTGAACCTATCCCAAGTAAGCAGTATTCTAGAGACGGGTGTGCAGTCAGAGCTGCTAGGGACTCTCTTACAACTTAAGGACTTTTCTGCTAAAGTGCCTCACAACAGTGTTTCAATATCTGACTGGCACAGACCTACAAACAAAGAGGAATACAACTGTACTCCATATAAACTGTGGACTTCACCGGTAAACTCACAGCATTGCAGCACCTTTCTCTGTGGAGTACTTCACATTTAGGAAACTAATCGCTTTGGTTTCAAAGGGCGAAACGGCGAAAGAAGCTGTTTCCCGGGAAACACTGCTGTTAAAATCGCTGAAGCACTCTTCCGAGTGCATTTGTGTTATAACTTCCACCTGAAACTATCTCCAAGTATACAGGATTCTGAAGGATTGTGGGGACTCAGAGCTGCTAGGCACTCTCTTAGGCCTTAAGGGCTTTTCTGCAAAAGTGCCTCACAAAAGTGTTTCATTCTCTGCCAGACAGAGACCTACAAACAGAAAGGAATACAGTTTTACTCCATATAAGTTGTGGTCTTCACTGGTAAACTCATAGCGTTGCAGCACCTTTCTCTGTGGAGTACTTCACATTCAGAAAAGTAACCGCTTTGGTTTCAAAGGGCTAAGCAGCAAAAGAAGCTGTTTCCCAGGGAAAACTGCAGTTTAAACAGCTGTAGCACTCTGCCAAGTGCGTTTGTGTTCTAACTTCAAACTGAACCAAACTCCAAGTATGCAGGATTCTGGAGGTTTCTGTGCAGTCAGAGATGCTAGGCACTCTCTTAGGCCTTAAGGGCTTTTCTGCTAAAGTGCCTCACAACAGTGTTTCAATGTCTGCCAGGCAGAGACCTGTGCACAAAAAGGTATACAGTTGGACTGCATATAAGTTGTGGACTTCACTGGTAAACTCACTGTGTTGCAGCGCTTTTCTCTGTGGAGGACTTTACATTCAGGAAACTAACCACATTGGTTTCAAAGCCTAAGCAGCAAAAGAAGCTGTTTCCTGGGGAAAACTGCAGTTTAAACCACAGACGCACCCTGCCGAGTGCAGTTGTGATCTAACTTCAAACTGAACCTCTCCCCAACTATACAGGATTCTGGAGGCTTGTGTGCACTCAGAGCTGCTAGGCACTCTCTTAGGCCTGAAGGGCTTTTCTGCTAAAGTGCCTCACAACAGTGTTTCAATCTCTGCCAGGCAGAGACCTACAAAAAAAAAGGAGTAGAGTTTTACTCCATATAAGGTATGGACTTCACTGGTAAACTCACAGCGCTGCAGCACCTTTCTCTGTGGAGTACTTCACATTCAGGAAATGACCCGCCTTTTTTTCAAACAGCTAAGCGGTGAAGGAAGCTGATTCCTGGTGAAAACTGCAGTTTAAACCACAGAAGCACTCTGCCATGTGCCCTTGTGTTCTAACATGAAACAGAACCTATTGCCAACTATACAGGATTCTGTAGGATTGTGTGCACTCAGAGCTGCGAGCCAATCTCTGAGGCCTTAATGGCTCTTCTACTAAAGTGCCTCACAACCGTGTTTCAATCTCTGCCAGGCAGAGACCTGCAAACAAGGAGGAATACAGTTGTACTCCAAATAAGGTGTGGACTTCACTGGAAAACTCACAGCATTGCCGCCCCTTTGTCTGTGGAGTACTTCACATTCAGGAAACTGACTGCTATGGTTTCAAAGGACTAAGCGATGGAAGAAGCTCTTTTCCTGGGACAACTGCAGTTTAAACCGTGGAAGCACTCTGCTGAGTGCGTTTGTGTTCTACCTTCAAACTCAACCAATCCCCAAGTATACAGGATTCTGGAGGCTTGTGTGCACTCAGAGCTGCTAGGCACTCTCTTAGGCCTTAAGGGCTTTTCTGCTAAAGTGCCTCATCACAGTGTTTCAACCTCTGCCAGGCAGAGACCTACAAACAAAAAGGAATACAGTTGTACTCCATATAAGGTGTTCAGTTCAGCGGCAAACTCACAGAGTTGCAGCACCTTTCTCTGTGAAGTACTTCACATTCAGGAAACTAACTGCTTTGATTTCAAAGTGCTAAGAGGTGAAAGAAACTGTTTCCTGGGAAAAACTGCAGTTTAAACCAAAGAAGGACTCTGCCCAGTATGCTTGTGTTCTAACTTTAAACTGAACCTATACACAACTATACAGGATTTTGGAGGATTTTGTGCACTCAGAGCTGCAAGGCACTCTCTTAGGCCTTAAGGGCTTTTATGCAAAACTGCCTCACAACAGTGTTTCAATCTCTGCCAGGCAGAGACCTACAAACAAAAAGGAATACAGTTATACTATATATAAGCTGTGGACTTCACTGGTAAACTCACAGCATTGCAAAACCTTTCTCTGTGGACTACTTCACATTCAGCAAGCTAACGCATTTGGTTTCAAAGGGCTAAGTGGCAAAAGAAGCTGTTTCTCGAGGAAAGCTGCAGTTTAAAACAAAGAATAACTCTTCTGAGTGCATTTGTGTTCTAACTTTAATCTGAACCTATCCTCAGATATACAGGATTCTGGAGGCTTCTTTGTACTCAGAGCTGCTAGGCACTCTGTTGGGCCTTAAGGGCTTTTCTGCTCAAGTGCCTCACAAGAGTGTTTCAATCTCTGCCAGGCAGACACCTACAAACAAAGAGGAATACAGTTGTACTCCATATAAGGTACGGACTTCACTGGTAAACTCACAACGTAGCAGCACCTCTCTCTGCAGAGTACTTCACATTCAGCAATCTAACCGCTTTGGTTTCAAAGGGCTAAGCAGCAAAAGAAGCTGTTTCCTGGGGAAAACTTCACTTTAAACCACAGAATCACTCTGCCGAGTGCATTTGTGTTCTAACTTCAAACTGAACCTATCCCCAACTATACAGGATTCTGGAGGCTTGTGTGCACTCAGAGCTGATAGGCACTCTCTTAGGCCTGAAGGGCTTTTCTGCTAAAGTGCCTCACAACAGTGTTTCAGTCTCTGCCAGGCAGAGACCTACAAACAAAAAGGAGTAGAGTTGTACTCCATATTAGGTGTGGACTTCCCTGAAAAACTCACAGCGTTGCAGCACTTTTCTCTGTGGAGTGCTTCACATTCAGGAAACTAAACGCTTTGGTTTCAAATGGCTTAGTGGTGAAAGAAGCTGTTTCCCAAGGAAAACTGCAATTTACAACGCAGAAGCACTCTGCCCATTGCGTTTGTGTTCTAGCTTTAAATGGAACCTATCCCCAGATATACAGAATTCTGGAGGCTTGTGTGCCCTCAGAGCTCCTAGGCACTCTCTTCCGCCCTAAGAGCTTTTCTGCTAAAGTGCCTCACAACAGTGTTTCAATCTCTGCCAGGGAGAGACCTATGCCACGACCACTCCAGTGGAATCTGCATGACATTGCTGACCACCTGACAGAAACCGGATCTGAGGCATCGTCCCCTCCGGGTCAAGCCTCCTGGAGGTCCTTGGCATGCACCACATTAAAAGTCAGCCAAAGAAGGAATCATTGGTTTCTTCGCCTGCAGCTTGGGGACAATGGGTTCTGTTACAATTTTGATTTATTTTCTATTGATCTCTGTGTGTTTGTGTTTTTTGAAAATGCCTAGTGGTTTTCAAGAAGGAGAAGGATTAGATGTACCCAAAGATATGGAGGATAAGAATGTCACTGTTTGGACACAGCTTTCTCAGTCAAATAATAACTGAACAGAAGGTGCATTTGAGGGGAATATTTCTTTTAAGGAAATAGTTCTCAGGAAAATAGCATGTAATGTTATAGACGTTACTGATACTTCATCAGAATTACCATATATTGTCAAACATTTGGGAAACAATGAATCACTGGGGAAAAAATGGCCACTGGCATATTATCAGCTAAGATGGAAAGAAAGCTTAGACTTCTGCTAACTTTTCACAATGTATTCTATAATGATGTATTTGGCAAGCACCAACTCAGCAAGCAGAAATAGATGCCTAGAGAGATCAGCTCATTGCCCCTGACTTGCTATAAGGAAATAGAAATCTGTATAAAAGAAGCTCTTTGAAAAATAAATTTTGCAGCAGCATTTGCAAACTTCACCTCGGTGTTGAGTGCTTTTGTCTGACTGTCATCGCCGAACCTGCTCCCACCTTTCAGAGAACCTGTATCTCCTCGTGAAATCCCGTGTTTGCTGCCCTATGGTTGGTAGCAGACCTACAAACAAAAACGAATACAGGTGTACTCCATATAAGGTGTGAACTTCACTGGTAAACTCACAGGGTTGCAGCACCTTTCTCTGTGGAGTACTTCACATTCAGGAAACTAACCGCTTTGGTTTCAAAGGGATAAGCATTGAAAGAAGCTGTTTCCCAAGGAAAGCTGCAGTTTAAACTGAAGAATCACTCTGCTGAGTGTGTTTGTGTTCTAACTTTAATCTGAACCTATCAACAGATTTACAGGATTCTGGAGGCTTGCGTGCACTCAGAGCTGCTAGGCACTGTCTTGGGCCTTAAGGGCTTTTCTGCTAAAGTGCCTCACAACAGTGTTTCAATCTCTGCCACGCAGAGAACTACACACAAAAAGGAATACAGTTGTACTACATATAAGGTTTCAACTTCACTGGTAAGCTCGCAGCGTTGCAGCACCTTTCTCTGTGGAGTACTTCACATTCATGAAACTAACCGCGTTGGTTTCTAAGAGCTAAGCAATGAAAAAAGCTGTTTCCCGGGGAAAACTGCAGTTTAACCCACAGAAGCACTCTGCAAAGTGTGTTTGTGTTCTAATCTCACACTGAAACTATCACCAATTATACAGAGTTGTGGAGGCTTGTGTGCACTCAGAGCTGTTAAGCACTCTCTTAGGCCTTATGGACTTTTCTGGTACAAGTGCGTCACAACAGTGTTTCAATCTCTGCAGCCCAGAGACCACCAAAGAAAAAGGAATACAATTATACTCCACATAAGAGGTGGATTTCACTGGTAAACTCAAACAGTTGCAGCACGTTTCTCTGTGCACTTCATCACATTCAGGAAACTAACCGCTTTGGTTTGAAAAGCCTAAGGTGCGAAAGAAGCAGTTTCCCAGGGAAAACTGCAGTTTACACTGCAGAAAAATTCTACAAAGTGCGTTTGTATTCTAACCTCAAACAGAACCTATCACCAAATATACAGAGTTGCGGAGGCTTTTGTGCACTCTGAGCTGCTATTCACTCTCTAAGGCCTTAAGGGCTTTTCTGCTATAAGCACATCATAACAGTGTTTAAATGTCTCCTGGCCAGAGACCTACAAAAAAAAAGGAATACAATTATCCTCCATATAAGAGGTGTACTTCACTGCTAAACTGTCACAGTTGCAGCACCTTTCTCTGTGGAGTATTTAACATTCAGCAAACAAACCACTTTTGTTTGAAAGGCCGAAGTTGCAAAAGAAGCAGTTTCCTGGGGAAAACCGCAATTTAAACCACAGAAGCACTCTGCAAAGTGTTTCACTGTTCTAACCTCAAAATGAACCTATCACCCAGTATACACAGTTGTGGAGGCTTGTGTGCACTCACAACTGCTAGGACCTCTCTTAGGCCTGAAGGGCTTCTCTAGTACATGCACATCACAACAGTGTTTCAATCTCTGCTGGGCAGAGACATACAAAGAAAAAGGAATACAATTATGCTCCATATAAGAGTTGGACTTCACTGGTAAGCTCACAGAGTTGCAGCACCTTTCTCTGTGGTGTTCTTCACATTCAGGAAAGTAACCCCTATGGTTTGAAAGGCTTAAGTGGCTAAAAAAGCAGATTCCCATGGACAACTGCAGTTTAAACTGCAGAAGCCCTCTGCTGAGTGCGTTTGTGTTCTAACATCAACCTGAACCTATCACCAAGTATACAGAGTTCTGGAGGCTTGTGTGCACTCAGAGCTGCAAGGCACTCTCTTAGGCCTTAAGGGCTTTTCTGGTACAAGTGCCTCACAACAGTGTTTCAATCTCTGCTGGGCAGAGACCTATAAAGAAAAAGGAATACAGTTATACTCCATATAAGACGTAGCCTTCACTGGTAATATCACACAGTTGTCGCACCTTTCTCTGAGGAGTTCTTCACATTCAGGAAACTAACCACTTTGGTTTGAAAGGCTTAAGTGGTGAAAGAAGCAGTTTCCCAGGAAAAACTGCAGTTTCAACCACAGAATCACTCTGCAAAGTTCATTTGTGTACTAACCTCAAACTGAAGCTATCACCAAGTGTACAGAGTTGGGGAGGCTTGTGTGCACTCAGAGCTGCTAGGCACTCTCTTAGGCCTTAAGGGCTTTTCTGGTACAAGCGCCTCACAACAGTGTTTCAATCTCTGCCAGGCAGAGACCTACGAACAAAAACAAATACAGTTGTACTCCATAAAATATGTGGACTTCACTGGAAAACTCACAGAGTTGCAGCACCTTTCTCTGTGGAGTGCTTCACTTTCATGAAACTGACCGCTTTCGCTTTAAATGGCTAAGCGGCAAAAGTAGCTGTTTCCCGGGGAAAACTGCACTTTCAACCACAGAAGCCCTCTGCTGAGTGCGTTTGTGTTCTAATGTCAATCTGAACCTATCACCAAGTATACAGAGGTCTGGAGGCTTGTGTGCACTCAGAGCTGCTAGGCACTCTCTTAGGCCTTAAGTGCTTTTCTATCTCAAGTGCTTCACAACAGTGTTTCAATCTCCGACAGGTAGAGACCTACAAACAAAAAGGAATACAGTTCTACTCCATATAAGATGTGGACATCACTGATAAACTCACAGAGCTGCGAAACCATTCTCTATGGAGAACTTCACATTCAGGAAACTAACCGCATTGGATTCAAAGGACTAAGCAGCGAGAGAAGCTGTTTCCTGCGGAAAACTGCAGTTAAAACCATAGAAGGTCTCTGCAAAGTGCATTTGTGTTCTAAAATCAAACTGAACTTATCACCACTATACAGGATTCTGGTGGCTTGTGTGCAATCAGACCTGCTAGGCACTGCCTTAGGCCTTGAAGGCTTTTCTGATACAAGAGTGTCAGAACAGTGTTTCAATCTCTGCCAGGCAGAGACCAACAGACAAAAAGGAATACAGTTGTAGTCCAAAGATGTGGACTTCACTGTTCAACTCACAAGTTGCAGCACCTTTCTCTGTGGAATACTTCACATTCAGGAAATTACCCGCTTTGGTTTCAAAGGGCTAAGTGACAAAAGAAGCTGCTTCCCAAGGAAAACTGCGGTATAAACCACATAAGCACTCTGCAAAGTGCATTTCTGTTCTAAACTGAAACTGAACCTATAACCAATTATACAGGATTCTGGAGTCTCGTGTGCACTCAGAGCTGCTGGGCACTATCATAGGCCTGAAGGGCTTTTCTGCTACAAGTGCCTCACAACAGTGTTTCAATCTGTGCCAGGCAGAGACCTACAATCGCAAAGGAATACAGTTGTACTCCATATAGGATGTGGACTTCACTGGCAAACTTACTCTATTGCAGCACCTTTCTCTTTGGAGTACTTCACATTCAGGAAACTGGCTGCTTTGGTTTCAGAGGGCTTAGCAGCGAAAGAAGCTGTTTCCCAGGAAAACTGCAGTTTAAACTGCAGAAGAACTCTGCAAAGTTCGTTTGTGTTCTAAACTCAAACTGAACCTATAACCAAGTATACAGGATTTTGGAGGCTTTTGTGCACTCAGAGCTGCTAGGCACTCTCTTAAGACTTAAGGGCTTTTCTGGTAAAAGCACCTGACAACAGTGTTTCAATCTCTGCCAGGTAGAGACCAGCAAACAAAAAGGAATACAGTTGTACTCCACAAAAGATGTGGACTTCACTGGTAAACTCACAGTGTGCAGCACCTTTCTCTGTGGAGTACTTCACATTCAGGAAACTAACCGCTTTGGTTTCAAAGGGCTAAGTGGTGAAAGAAGCTGTTTCCCGGGGAAAACTGCACTTTAAACTGCAGAAGCACTCTGTGAAGTGCGTTTGTGTTCTAAACTCAAACTGAACATCTCCCCAAGCATACAGGAATCTGGAAGCTTGTTTACCCTCAGAACTGCTACTCACTCTCTTAGACCTTAAGGGCTTTTCTGGTACATCGCCTCACAACAGTGTTTCAATCTCAGCCCAGCAGAGACCTACAATCAAAAAGGAAAACAATTGTAATCCATATAAGATGTGGACTTCACTGGTAAACTGAGACAGTTGCAGCACTTTTCTCTGTGGAGTACTTCACATTTAGGTAACTACCAGCTTTGGTTTCAAAGGGCTAGGCGGAGAAAGAAGCTGTTGCCAGGGGAAAACTGCAGTTTAAACCACAGAAGTACTCTGCAAAATGTTTTGTGTTCTCAACTCAAACTGAACCTATCCCCAAGTAGACATGATTCTGGAATCTTGTGTGCACTCAGAGCTGCTAGGCACTCTCTTATGCCTTAAGGGCTTTTCAGGTACAAGGGCCTCACAACAGTGTTTTAATCTCTGCCAGGCAGACACATACAATTGCAAAGTAATACAGTTGTACTCCAAATAAGATATGCACTTCACTGGTATACTCACAGAGTTGCATCACCTTTCTCTGTTGGGTACTTCACATTTACGAAACTAACTGCTCTCGTTTCAAAGGGCTAAGTTGCGAAAGAAGCTTTTTCCCTGGGGAAACTGCAGTTTCACCAACAGAAGCACTCTGCAAAGTACGTTTGTGTTCTAAACTCAAACTGAACCTATCCCAAAGTATACAGGATTCTGGAGGCATGTGTGCATTCAGAGCTGCTAGGCACTCTCTTAAGCCTTAAGGGCTTTTCTGGTACATGTGCCTCACAACAGTGTTTCAATCTCTGCCAGGCAGAGACCAGCAATTGAAAAGGAATACAGTTGTACTCCATATAAGATGTGCAGTTCACTGGTAAACTCACTCTATTGCAGCACCTTTCTCTTTGGAGTACTTCACATTCAGGAAACTTACCACTTTGGTTTCAGAGGGCTAAGCAGAGAAAGCAGCTGTTTCCCAGGGAAAGCTGCATTTTAAACAGCTGAAGTACTCTGCAAAATGCTTTTGTGTTCTAAACTCAAACTGAACCTATCCCCAACTATACAGGATTCTGGAGGCTCGTGTGCACTCAGAGTTGCTAGGCATTCTCTTAGGCCTTAAGGGGTTTTCTGGTACAAGCACCTCACAACAGTGGTTCAATCTCTGCCAGGAAGAGACCTACAAAAAAAGTAATGCATTTGTACTTCATAGAAGATGTAGACTTCACTGCTAAACTCACAGAGTTGCAGTGCCTTTCTCTGTGGAGACCTTCACATTCAGGAAACTAACCACTTTGGTTTCCAATGGCTAAGCAGCAAAAGAAGCTGTTTCCCAGGGAAAACTGTAGTTTAAACCACAGAAGAACTCTACAAAGTGGGTTTCTGTTATTTACTCAAACTGAACCTCTCCCCAAGTATGCGGTACTCTGGAGGCTTGAGTGCACTCAGAGATTCTTGGCACTATCATAGGCCTTAAGGACTTCTCTGGTACAAGCGCCTCACAACAGTGTTTCAATCTGTGCCAGGCAGAAACCTACAAACAAAAAAGAATATATTTGTACTCCATATAAGATGTGGACTTCCCTGGTAAACTCACAGAGTTGCAGCACATTTCTCTGTGGCAAACTTCACTTTCAGGAAACTAACGACTTTGGTTTCAAAGGACTAAGTGCCAAAAGAAGCTCTTCCTCAGGGAAAACTGCAGTTTAAACCACAGAAGCACTCTGCAAAGTGCGTTTGTGTTCTAAACTCAAACTGAACCTCTCCCCAACTATACGTGATTCTGGAGGCTTGTGTGAACTCAGAGCCGCTAGGCTCTGTCTTAGGACTTAAGGGCTTTTCTGGTACAAGCACCTCACAACAGTGTTTCAACCTCTGCCAGGCAGAGACCTAGAAACTAAAAGGAATACAGTTGTAGTCCACACAAGATTTTTACTTCACTGGTAAACTCACAGTGTTGCACCATCTTTCTTTGTGGAGTACTTCCCATTCAGGACACTAACTGCTTTGGTTTCAAGGAGCTAACTGGCGAAAGGAGCTGCTTCCAGGGAAAACTGCAGTTTAAACCATAGAAGAACTCTGCAAAGTGGGTTTGTGTTCTTAACTCAAACTGAACCTCTCCCCAAGTATGCGGGACTCTGGAGGCTTGTGTGTACTCAGAGCCACTCGGCACTCTCTTAGGCCTTAAGGCCTTTTCTGGTACAAGTGCCTCACAACAGTGTTTCAATCTCTGCCAGAAAGAGACCTACAAACAAAAAGGAGTACAATTGTACTCCATATGAGATGTGGAATTCATTGGTAAACTTACACAGTTGCAGCACCATTCTCTGTAGAGTACTTCCAATTCAGGAAACTAACTGCTTTGGTTTCAAAGGGCTAAGCAGCAATAGAAGGTGTACCCCGAGAAAACTGCATTTGAAACTGCAGAAGCACTCTGCAACGTGCGTTTGTGTTCTAAATTCAAACTGAACCTCTCCCCAAATATACAGTATTCTGGAGGCTTTTGTGCACTCAGAGTTGCTAGGCATTCTCTTAGGCCTTAAGGGGTTTTCTGGTACAAGCACCTCACAACAGTGGTTCAATCTCTGCCAGGCAGAGACCTACAAACAAAAAGGAATACAGTTGTACTCCATATAAGAAAAGGACTTCGTTCGTAAACTCACAGAGTTGCAGTGCCTTTCTCTGTGGAGACCTTCACATTCAGGAAACTAACCACTTTGGTTTCCAATGGCTAAGCAGCAAAAGAAGCTGTTTTCTGGAAAAACTGCAGTTTGAACAGCAGAAGCACTCTGCAACGTACCTTTGTGTTCTAACCTGAAACTCAACCTATCACCAAGTATACACAGTGCTGTAGGCTTGTGTGCACTCAGAGCAGCTAAGCGCTCTCTTAGGCCTTAAGGGCTTTTCTGGTACAAGCGCCTCACAACAGTCTTTCAATCTATGCCAGGTAGCAATCTACAAAGTAAAATGAATACAATTATACTCCATGTAAGATGTGGCATTCACTGGTAAACTCACACCAATGCAGCACCTTTCTCTATGGAGTACCTCACATTCAGGAAACTAACCGCTTTGGTTTCAAAGGGCTAAGCAGTGAAAGAAGTTGTTTCCCAGGGGGAAACTGCACTTTAAAACCAAAGAAACACTCTGCAAAGTCCCTTTGTTTTCTTACGTCAAACTGAACTTATCCCCAAGTATACAGGATTCTGGAGGCTTGTGTGTACTCAGAGATGCTAGGCACTCCCTTAGACCTTATATGCTTTTCTTGTACAAGCACCTCAGTGTTTCAATCTCTGCCAGGCAAAGACCTTCAAACAAGAAGGAGTACAGTTGCACTCTGGATGAGAAGTGGACTTCACTGGGAAACTAACACCATTGCAGCCCCTTGTTCTCTGTAGTACTTTACATTCAGCAAACTCACTGCTTGCACTTCAAAGTGCTAAGCGGCGAATGTAGGTACTTCCCATCAAAAACTGCAGTTTAAAGTGCTGAAGCACTCTGAAATCTGGGTTTGCTTTCTAACCTGAAACTGAAACTCTAACCAAGTGTATATAGCTCTGGCGGGTTGTGGGGACTCAGAGCAGTTAATCACTCTCTTAGGCTGAAGGGCTTTTCTGGCTACAAGTCTCTCACCACCGTGCTTCAATCTGTGCCACACAGAGACCTACACACAAGAAGAAGTACAGATGCACTCCGAATGATAAGTGGACTTCTCTGGGAAACTGACGCAGTTGCAGCCCCTTGCTCTGTGGAGTACTTTACATTCAGCAAACTCACCGCTTAGGCTTCAAAGTGCTAAGTGGCGAAAGTAGCTGCTTCCGGGGGAAAACTGGATTTCAGCCGCAGAAGCACTGTGAAATCTGTGTTTGCTTTCTAACCTCAAACTGAAACTATCACCAAGTGTATACAGCTCTGGTGCCTTGTGGAGACTCAGAGCAGCTAAGCAATCTCTTAAGCCTAAGGGCTTTGCTGTCTACAAGCCTCTGACCACAGTGCTTCAATCTCTGCCAGGCAGAAACCTACAAACAAGAAGGAGCACAGTTGCACTTCGTATGAGAAGTGGACTTCAGTGGGAAACTGACACAGTTGCAACCCCTTGCTCTGTGGAGTACTTTACATTCAGCAAACTCACCGCTTAGCCTTCAAAGTGATAAGCGGTGAAAGCAGCTCCTTCCAGAGGAAAACTGCAGTTTAAAATGCAGAAGCACTGCGAATCTGCGTATGCTTTCTAACCTGAAACTGAAACTATCACCAAGTGTATATATCTCTGGTGGCTTGTGGGGAATCAGAGCAGCTAAGCAATCTCTTAGGCCTAAGGGATTTTTTGGCTACAAGCCTATCACCACAGTGCTTCAATCTCTACCAGGCAGAGACCTAAAAACAAGAAGGAGTACAGTTGCACTCCGTATGAGAAGTGGACTTCAGTGGGAAACTCACACAGTTGCAGCCCCTCGCTCTGTGGAGTACTTTACATTCCGCAAACTCACCACTTAGGCTACAAAGTGGTAAGTGGAGAAAGCAGCTGCTTCCCGGGGAAAAATGTGGTTTAAAGCACAGAAGCACTCTGAAATCTGCGTTTGCTTTCTAACCCAAAACTGAAAATATCACCAAATGTATATAGCTCTGGCGGCTTGTGGGGAATCTGAGCAGCTAAGCACTCTCTTAAGCTTAAGTGCCTTTGTAGCTACAATCCTCTGGCCACAGTGATTCAATCTCTGCCAGCAGAGACCTATAAACAAGAAGGAGTACAGTTGCACTCCGTATGAGAAGTGGACTTCACTGGGAAACTGACACAGTTGCAGCCCCTTGCTCTGTGGAGTACTTTACATTCAGCAAGCTCACCGCTTAGGCTTCAAAGTGATAAGCGGCGAAAGAAGCTGCTTCCCAGGGAAAAGTGCTGTTTTAACCCCAGAAGCACTGTGAAATCTGCGTTTGCTTTCTAACCTCAAACTGAAACTATCACCAAGTTTATATACCTCTGGCAAATTCTGGGGAATCAGAGCAGCTAAGCACTCAATTAGGCCTAAGGGTTTTTCTGGCTACAAGCTTCTCACCACAGTGCTTCAATCTCTGCAAGGCACAGACCTACAAACAAGAAGGAGTACAGTTTCACTCTGTATGAGAAAATGGACTTCACTTGGAAACTGACACAGTTGCAGCCCCTTGCTCTGTGGAGTACTTCACATTCAGGAAACAAACCACATTGGTTTCAATGCATAAAATGGTGAAAGAAGCTGTTTCTGGGGGAAAAACTGTGGTTTAAACTGCAGAAGCATTCTGACAAGTGCGCTTGCTTTCTAAGCTCAAAGTGAACTTATCAGTAAAGTTACAATAATCTGAGTGCTTGTGGGGTCTCAGAGATGCTAAGCACTCTCTTAGGCATCAGAGCAATGCTTCCTAGAAGCCTCTCAGAAAAGAACCTGTATCTCTTCCAGGCAAAGACCTAGAAACAAGAAGGAGTACAGTTTCAATCTGTATGAGAAGGGAATTTCTCTGTTAAATTGACAGAGTTGCACGCTGTTGCTCTGTGGAGTACTTCTCATTCAGGAAACTAACTGCATTGGTTTCAATGTGCTAACTGGTGAAAGAAGCTGTTTCTTCTGGAAAAACTGTAGTTTGAACCACAGAAGCACTCTGAAAAGTGCATTTGCTTTCTAAGCTCAAAGTGAACTTATCCTGAAGGTTATAGTGTTCTGGGTGCTTCTGGGGTGTCAGAGATGATAAGCACTCTCTTAGGCATCAGGGCAATGCTTCCCAGAAGCCTCTCAGAAAAGAGCCAGTATCTCTGCCATGCTGAGACCTACAAACAAGAAGGATTACAGCTTCACTCTGTATGAGAAGGGTATTTCACTAGTAAACTGACAGAGTTGCAGGCCCTTCCTATGTGGAATACTTCACATTCAGGAAATTAACCGCATTGGTTTCAATGCGCTAACCAGAGAAAGAAGCTATTTCTTGGTGAAAAAGTTTGGTTTCAATGGCAGAATCCCTCTGAAAAGTGCACTTGCTTTCTAAGCTCTGAGTGAACTTATCACCAAGGTTACAGTGTTCTGGGTGCTTATGGGGTCTCAAAGATGCTCAGCACTCTCTTAGTCCTCAGGCCAATGCTTCCTAGAGGCCCCTTAGAAAAGAGCCTCTATCTCTGCCTGGCTGAGACCTACAAACTAAAAGGAGTACAGTTTCACTCTTATGAGAACGGGACTTCACTGGTAAACTGACAGAGTTGCAGGCCCTTGCTCAGTGGAATATTTCACATTCAGGAAACTAACCACATTGGTTTCAATGTGCTAACAGGCAAAAAAAGCTGTTTCTTGGGGAAAAACTGCGGTTGAAATGGCAGAAGCACTCTGAAAAGTGTGCTTGCTTTCTAAGCTCAAAGTGAACTTATCACCAAGTTTACAGAGTTTTGGTGCTTGTGGGGTCTCAGAGATGATAAGCACTCTCTTAGGCCTCAGCACAATGCTTCTGAGAAGCCTCTTAGGAAAGAGACTGTACCTCTGCCAGGCAGAGACCTACAAACTAGAAGGAGTACAGTTTCACTCTGTGTGAGAAGGGGACTTCACTGGTAAAATGACAGAGTTGTAGGCCCTTGCTCTGTGAAGTACCTCACATTCAGGAAACTAACCACATTGGTTTCAATGCGCTAACCACCAAAAGAAGCTTTATCTTGGGGAAAAACTGCGGTTTCAATGGCAGAAGCACTCTGAAAAGTGCGCTTGCTTTCTAAGCTCATAGTGAACGTATCAACAAAGTTAGAGTGTTCTGGGTGTTTATGGGATCTCAAAGATGCTAAGCACTCTCTTAGGCCTCAGGCCAATGCTTCCTAGAGGCCCCTCAGAAAAGAGCCTCTGTCTCTACAGGCAGAGACCTACAAACTAGAAGGAGTACAGTTTCACTCTGTATGAGATGGCGACTTCACTGGTAAACTGACAGAGTTGCAGGCCCTTGCTCAGTGGAATACTTCACACTGGAAACTAACCACATTGGTTTCAATGCGATAACCAGCAAAGAAGCTATTTCTTGGGGGAAAATTGAGGTTTCAACAGCAGAAGCACTCTGAAAAGTGCGCTTGCTTTCTAAGCTCAGAGTGAACTTATCACCAAGGTTACAGTGTTCTAGGTGCTTATGGGGTCTCAAAGATGCTCAGCACTCCCTTAGGCCTCAGGCCAATGCTTCCTAGAGGCCCCTCAGAAAAGAGCCTCCATCTCTGCCCAGCAGAAACCTACAAACTAAAAGGAGTACAGTTTCACTCTGTGTGAGAAGGGGACTTCACTGGTAAACTAACAGAGTTGCAGGCCCTTGCTCTGTGAAGTACCTCACATTCAGGAAACTAACTGCCTTGGTTTCAATGCGCTAACCACTGAAAGAAGCTGTTTCTTGGTTAAAAACAGCAGTTGAAATGGCAGAAGCACTCTGAAAAGTGTGCTTGCTTTCTAATCTCAAAGTGAACTTATCACCAACGTTACAGTTTTCTGGTTGCTTGTGGGGTCTCAGAGATACTGAGCACTCTCTTAGGCATCAGGGCAATGCTTCCCAGAAGCCTCTCAGAAAAGAGCCAGAATCTCTGCCATGCTGAGACCTATAAACAAGAAGGAGTACAGTTTCATTCTGTATGTGAAGGGTATTTCACTGGTAAACTGACAGAGTTGCAGGCCCTTGCTATGTGGAATACTTCACATTCAGGAAATTAACCGCATTGGTTTCAATGCACTAACCGGCGAAAGAAGCTGTTTCTTGGTGAAAAAGTTTGGCTTCAATGGCAGAATCACTCTGAAAACTGCACTTGCTTTCTAAGTTCAAAGTGAACTTATCACCAAAGTTACAGAATTCTGGATGCTTATGTGGTCTCAAAGATTCTAAGCACTCTCTTAGTCCTCAGGCCAATGCTTCCTAGAGGCCCCTCAGACAAGAGCCTCTATATGCGCCAGGCAGAGACCTATAAACTCAAAGGAGTACAGTTTCAATCTGTATGAGATGGGGACTTCACTGGTAAACTGACAGAGTTGCAGGCCCTTGCTCAGTGGAATACTTCACATTCAGGAAACGAACCGCATTGCTTTCAATGCGTTAACCAGCAAAGAAGCTATTTCTTGGGGGAAAACTGCAGTTTCAATGGCAGAATCACGCTGAAAAGTGCACTTGCTTTCTAAGCTCTGAGTGAACTTATCACCAAGGTTACAGTGTTCTGGGTGCTTATGGGGTCTCAAAGATGCTCAGCACTCCCTTAGGCCTCAGGCCAATGCTTCCTAGAAGCCTCTCAGAAAAGAGCCTCTATCTCTACCTGGCTGAGACCTACAAACTAAAAGGAGTACAGTTTCACTCTGTGTGAGAAGGGGACTTCACTGGTAAACTGACAGAGTTGCAGGCCCTTGCTGCCATGACCACTCCAGTGGAGTCTGCGTGACAATGCCGGTCACCTGGCAGAAACCAGACCAGAGGTATCGTCCCCACGGGGTTAAGCCTCCTGGAAGTCCTTGGCACACACCGCATGCAAAGTCAGCCGTGAAGAGAATAGCTGGCCTCTCTGCCTGCAGTTTGGGGACATTGGGTTCATTTATAATTCTGTTCTATTTTGTCTTTATTACTATTTGTTCATTATCTGTAGAAATGTATTCTGGGCCCAGGAAAGGTTAGGAACAATTAGATGTTCCTAGAGATGGGGAGGTATTGAGGCACAAGAGGATGGGCGGCCAAAGTGCTGACCCTGAGCCCCGGACTGTGAAGTCCTGAAGGTGATCCTGAAGGTGACATGCTGAAGCCAGTCCTTTGTTTTACAAACTTCCCCTTCTGACTGCGTATAGGTGTGGTCTTACCTTGACTTAATGGTCTTAGCTTTTGTGATGGTATATAGGTGTGGTCTCACCTTGACCTTGTGGTCTTAGTTTTTACAGTACTATTGTCTATCTTTCTCATGCCTGCCTGTGCTTGAAATCACTCTTGAGGTGTGCCCTTGAAACTAGTATATAAACACCTAGAGTTAGAAATAAAATTGCAGCAGCATTTTCAAACTTCACCTCGGTGTTGAGTGCTTTTCTCTGACTGTCATCGCCGAACCTGCTCCCACCTTTCAGAGAACCTGTATCTCCTCGTGAAATCCCGTGTTTGCTGCCCTACGGTCGGTAGCACCTTGCTCTGTGGAGTACTTCACATTCAGGAAACTAACTGCCTTGCTTTCAATGAGCTAACCACTGAAATAAGCTGTTTCTTGGGGAAAAACTGCAGTTTAAATGGCAGAAGCACTCTGAAAAGTGCGCTTGCTTTCTAATCTCAAAGTGAACTTATCACCAACGTTACAGTTTTCTGGTTGCTTGTAGGGTCTCAGAGATACTGAGCACTCTCTTAGGCCTCAGAGCAATTCTTCCTAGAGGCCCATCAGAAAAGAGCATCTATCTCTGCCAGGCAGAGACCTACAAATTAGAAGGAGTACAGTTTCACTCTGTATGAGAAGGGGATTTCAATGGTAATCTGACAGAGTTGTAGGCCCTTACTCTGTGAAATACTTCACATTCAGGAAACTAACCGCATTGGTTTCACTGCGCTAACTGGAGAAAGAAGCTGTTTCTTGTGGAAAAGCTGCGGTTTAAACTGCAGAAGCACTCTGAAAAGTGCGCTCGCTTTCTGAACTCAAAGTGAACTTATCACCAAGGTTACAGAGTTTTGGTGCTTGTGGGGTCTCAGAGATGCTAAGCACTCTCTTAGGCATCATGGCAATTCTTCCTAGAAGCCTCTTAGAAAAGAGCTTGTATCTCTGCCAGGCAGAGACCTACAAACAAGAAGGAGTACAGTTCCACTCTGTATGAGAATGGGACTTCACTGGTAAACTGACAGAGATGCAGGCCCTTGCTCTGTGGAGTACTTCACATTCAGGAAACTAACCGCATTGGTTTCAATGCAGTAACCAGTGAAAGAATCTGTTTATTGGGGAAAAACTGTGGTTTCAACTACAGAAGCTCTCTGAAAAGTCTGCTTGCTTTCTAAGCTCAAAGTGAGCTTATCACCAAGGTAGAGTGTTCTGGGTGCTTATGGGGTCTCAGAGATGCTAAGCACTGTCTTAGGCCTCAGGGCAATGCTTCCTAGAAGCCACTCAGAAAAGAACCTCTATCTCTGCCAGGCAGAGATCTACAAACTAGAAGGAGTACAGTTTCACTCTGTATGAGAATGGGTCTTCACTGGTAAACTGACAGAGTTGCAGGCCCTTGCTCTGTGGAGTACTTCACATTCAGGAAACTAACTGCACTGGTTTCAATGCGCTAACTGGTGAAAGAAGCTCTTTGTGGGGGAAAAACTGAGGTTTCAACTGCAGAATCACTCTGAGAGTGCGCTTGCTTTCTAAGCTCAAAGTGAAATTATCCCCAAGGTGAAAGTATTCTGGGTGATTGTGTGGTCTCAGAGATGCTGAGCATTCTCTTAGGTGTCAGGGCAATGCTGCCTAGAAGACTCTCAGAAAAGAGCCTGTATCTCTGCCAGGCAGAGACCTACAAACAGGAAGGAGTACAGTTTCACTCTGTATGAGAAGGGACCTTCACTGGTAAACAGACATAATTGCAGAACCTTGCTCTGTGCTGCACTTCACATTCAGGATACTAACCCCTTTGGTTTCAATGTGCTAACCAATGAAAGAAACTGTTTCTCAAGGAAAAACTGTGGTTTAAACCACAGAA
>NW_022974875.1:28369-49512 GCF_012274545.1 Fukomys damarensis | reverse complement strand
GCTAACCCTCCTCGCTGGCCAGTCGCTGCCCACTATAGCCAGGCCTCCATGGGCAGGTCCCGGAAAACACACATTCGACCCCACCTTCAAGAAAGGCGCTGCCCTCACCTTCCCTCGCACAGGCAAACTACCTGGAAGGTGAATTCCGTCCGGGTCATGCTCACCAATCCTAACCCTAACCCTAGCCCACAGCCTGATGCCTCGGTTGCCGTGGGGCTGCACTTGAAATCCTCCCCCGTGCTTAAGCCTCAGGTGCCATCTCATGCTGACACTAACTAGGAAAGCCACAGTCCGATCCCCAGGTAGCGAAATCCCAAAGCTATCCTTCTCTGGAATCCTCTGCCTAACCCTAACCCTATCCGTGAGCCTCGAGGAGGGACTTACATTCCTACATCATTCCGAAAACTCAGAGTCCAGTGAACACGAAGCCTCACCCTCTGTCACACACTGCACTACACGGGGCGTCCAACGGGGAATCCGTTGCAGCCCCTAAATGTAGCTCTAACGCTAGGTGATGACCCATCACTCCTGATTCTGTCAAGGCGGCAAGGCTCCGGTCTGAGGGAAAGCCGCGGCACATCCTAGCTTCACAAAAGTCACTGCCCTCACCTTACCTCTCACGCCCAAATTGTCTCCTGTGTGAATTCCTTCCGTGTCGTGCTCACCTGTGCTAACCCTAACCCTAACCCACCACCTGATTCCTACCTTCCCGGAGGGCGGTCCTCGACATCCCCCACTCTGGCTGAGCCTAAGGTGAAATCTCGTGCTGATACTAATTAGGAAAGCTGCTCACCAATACCCAGGTTCAGAAACTGCGAGGCTGTCACTCACCGGGATCCTCATCCTAACCCTCACCCTCAGCCTGAACCTGGTGGGAGGGACGTACCTTCCTAAGTCATTCCAATCACGGAATGTCAAATGAACAGGAGCCCCCCCCCCTTCAATGTAGAGGACATGACGCAGGGAGTGAAATGTGGAGCCTGTCCCGTCCCCTTCATCCAGCTCTAACCCTATTCGCTGGCCAGGCACTACCCATTTTAACTACGGTGCCATGCCCCTGTCCTTGGAAGTACACAGTTCATCCCACCTTCATGAAAGGCACTGCTCTCACCTTCCCACTGACATGCATACTACTCGCTGTGTGAATTCCTTCTTGATCACGCTCATCAATTCTGACCCTAAGCCTAAGCCACCAGCTGATTCCTAAGTCCCCCAGAGGTGGTCCTTGTAATCAGGCACTGTGGCTAAGCCTAAGGCGAAATCTCATGAGACTACTAACTAGGAAACCCACATCCCAAAAGCCAGGGAGAGAAACTGCTGGCCTAACACTCACCGGAATCCTATCCCCAACACTAACAGGAACCCTGACCCGAGAGGAGGGAATTATACTCCTACATCCTTCCTCACACTGAACATGCAATTACCACCAATACTCACCGTCCAACACATATGACACTACACAGGGAGGAAAATGGGGGCCCTATTCCGTCCTATAAGTTGAGCGGTAACCGTCCTCGCTGGCCAGTCGTTACCCATGATATCCAGAACACTATGGGAACTTCAGGGGAAACACACATTCGACCCCACCTTCAAAAAAGCCAGTGCCCTCACCTTCCCTCGCACATGGAAACAACCTTGAAGGTGAATTCCAGCCGTGTCTTGCTCAAAAATCCTTACCCTAACCCTAACCCCCAAACTTCATCCTAGGTTGCCGTACGGCAGCACTTGAAATCCTCCCCTGCGGTTAAGTCTCAGGTGACAAGTCATGCTGACACTAACTAGGAAACCCATAGCCGGATATCCAGGTAGCGAAATTCCAAAGCTATCCTTTACTGGAATCTGCAGCCTAACCCTAAGCTTATCCGTGACCCTCGAAGAGGGACTTACATTCCTACATCATTCCTAAAACTCAGGGTCCAATGAAGATGAAGCCTTACCCTCCGTCACACACTACACGACAAAGGGAGTCAAATGAGGAATCCATTCCATCCCCTAAATGTATCTCTAACACTACCCAATGGCCAATCTCTACACATTCTATCAAAGCGTCAATGCTTCTGTCCGAGGGAAAACCACAGTACATCCTAGCTTCGCAAAAGTCATTGCCCTCACCTTATCTCTCACACCCACATCGTCTGCTGTGGAAATTCCTTCCGCGGCATGCTCACCTCTGCTACCTTAATCCTAACCCACAACCTGATTCCTACCTTCCAAGAGGGCTCTCCTCGTAATCCTCCATTCTGGCTGAGCCTAAGGTGAAATCTTATGCGGACACTAACTAGGAAAGCTACTCCCTAATATTCATGTAGAGTTATTCCGAGGCTACCACTCACTGTAATGCCATTCCTAAACCTAACCCTCAGCCTGACCCCAGAGGACGGACTTACCTTCCTACGTCATTCCGAACACGGAAGGTCCAATGAAAAGGAGTCCCCTGCCCCATTCATTGTAGATGACATGACACAGGGAGTGGAATGGGGAGCCTGTCCTGTCCCCTTCATCGAGCTCTAACCCTACTCCCTGGCCAGGCACTACCCATTATAACTAGGCAGGTCACTAGTAACTATTTCCTAATTCTTTAGTTAAATGGAATCGGGGACCAAGCTTTATTTCAAGATGGAAGATATTTGAAGCTAAAGGCATATAGCTCAGGGGTAAATCAATTGCTTAGCATGCACTAGGCTGTGGGTTTGCTCACCAGAATACTCCTCCACCCATAGGTGGTAGGTACAGCATTTGATTGTCTGCAGAGGTTAAGAGTACAATGGAAAGGGCAGGGATTTAGCTCAGTGGCATCACTGCCTGCCTTGCAAGTGAAAGGTCCTGAGTTTGATTGCCGATACCACAAAAGAGTGTACAGCGGAGTTGAAGTTGATGTTGACGGTAAAGAAGAACCAAAGGATAATCCACAGAGTAAGATTCCTGACAAGAGAAATAGGGATCAGCCTATGAGTCCTTCGTGGGGCACCCTCTCCCCTTAGGAAATGCATATTTGCAAACATTTTTTGTTTTCACAACAGAGATGGATCCAACTGACTGGTAGTGCACAGAATCCAAGGATTTTGCTGAGCCTCCTGCAATGCACAAGGTACCCTACCTCCATTACAGTGACATCAGTGGTAGCAAGGATGAAAAACTAGCAGAGTAGGAAGTATTGGCTCTAGGTAAGAAAGCAGATATTTCCTTGTTGGTAAAGTGAAAGAAGAAACCATACAGCCTGCGGATTACTCTTTTTGTTTTGGCAAAATCTAATCTTTCCATGAAAATGTGCTTTCAACCTCTACCACTGAGCGACGTATACCCTCTCCTTCTGCCAGACTTTTTTTTTAACTTTACATTTTTTCTTAGTGTATGATTGCAGTACATAATGATTACACTCTTCATGGGGGGAATCCGAACACATGTATAGCACATTTTAATTCTTTTTTCTTTCCCTTACCTTCCCTCTTTCCTCCATCTCTTGGTCCCTTTCCCATTTCAAAAGAGCTTCCCATTTCCTATTAGCATTTAGTTTGCTCCTTCCGTGATTTGGAATTACCGTATAAGAAAAACCACGCGGCACTTTAGCTCGTGTTATTTCATGCTAAGTCTTTAGATTTTTCATTTGGTGTGTGAGTTTACTTAAGGATGAGCTTGGTTTGGATTCCAGCCTATGGCTGAATAGAAAGATGGGCGAATGAGTCCTCTTCAGTTTCAATTAATTGCACAAGTCAAAGATGAAAGGATATCATGCCAAGGATAGCTTAGTGTCTATCTGTAAACCCGGTGCCATTTCGGGGTCCTTGGCAATACACAGTTCATCCCACCTTCAGGAAAGACACTGCCCTCACTTTCCTACTGACACGTAAACTACCCGCTAGGCGAATTCCTTCTGGATCACGCTCAAAAAGCCTAATCCTGTCCCTAAGCCACCACCTGATTCCTAAGTCCCCAGGAGGCGGTCCTTGAAATCCGGCACAGTGGCTGAGCCTAAGGTGAAATCTCATGCGGCTACTAACTGGGAAACCCACACCCCAATAGCCACGGAGCGAAACTGTCAGCCTACCACTCACCGGAATCCTATCCCCAACACTAACAGGAACCCTGACCCCAGAGGAGGGACTTAGGCTCCTACATCCTTCCTCACACTGAACGTGCAATTAACAACAACACTCACCGTCCAACACTCATGACACTACTCAGGGAGGAAAATGGGGAGCCTATTCCATCCCCTAAGTCGAGCAGTAATCCTCCTCGCTGGGCAGTCGCTACCCATGATATCCAGGCCATCATGGGCACTTCCCGGGAAACACACATTTGACCCCACCTTCAAAAAAGCCGGTGCCCTCACTTTCCCTCGCGCATGCAAACTACCTCGAAGGTGAATTCCGTCCGTGTCATACTCATCAATTCTAACCCTAACCCTAACCCCCAACCTGAACCCTAGGTTGCCGTAGGGCGGCACTTGATATCCTCCCCTGTGGTTAAGCCTCAGGTGACATCTCATGGTGACACTAACTAGGAAATCCACAGCCCGATACCCAGGTAGCGAATTTCCAAAGCTATCCTTCTCTGAAATCCTCAGCCTAACCCTAAGCCTATCCCTGACTCTCGAGGAGGGACTTACATTCCTACATCATTCCTAAAACTCAGGGTCCAAAGAAGACGAGGCCTTACCCGCCGTCATACACTACATGACATAGGCAATCAAATGGGGAATCCATGCCATCACGTAAATGTAGCTCTAACGCTACGTGATAGCCAATCACTACCCATTCTATCAAGGCGTCAATGCTCTGGTCCGAGGGAAAACCACAGTACATCCAAGCTTCCCAAAAGTCACTGCTCTCACCTTACCTCTCACACCCACAATGTCTGCTGTGGGAATTCCTTCTGTGGCATGCTCACCTGTCCAAACACTAACCCTAACCCACAACCTGATTCCTACCTTCCCAGAGGGCAGACATCAAAATCCTTCACTCTGGCTGAGCCTAATGTGAAATCTCATGCTGATACTAACTAGGAAAGCCACTCCCCAATACCCAGGTACAGAAATTCCGAGGCTACCACTAACTGGAATGCCAATCCTAACCCTAACCCTCAGCCTTACCCCGGAGCAGGGACTTACCTTCCTAAGTCTTTCTGAACACGGAAAGTCCAATGAACAGAAGCCCCCCGCCCCCTTCAATGTAGATGACATGACACAAGGAGTGGATTGGGGAGCCTGTCCTGTCCCCTTCATCGAACTCTACCCCTACTCGCTGTCCAGAAACTACCCATTATAACTACGGTGCCATGTCCGGGTCCTTGGAAATACACAGTTCATCCAATCTTTGTGAAAGACACTGCCCGCAACTTCCCACTGTCACGCAAACTACCCGCTAGGCGAATTCCTTCTGGATCACGCTCACCAAGCCTAACCCTAACCCTAAGCCACCACCTGATTCTTAAGTCCCCAGGCGGTGGTCCTTGAAATCCGGCACTGTGGCTAAGCATAAGGCGAAATCTCATGTGGCTACTAACTAGGAAACCCACACCCCAATAGTCAGGGAGAGAAACTGCCAGCCTTACACTCACCGGAATCCTATCCTCAATACTAACAGGAACCCTGACCCGAGAGGAGGGATTTATACTCCTACATCCTTTCTCACACTGAACGTGCAATTAACACCAACACTCACTGTCTAACACTCATGAAACTACTCAGGGAGGAAAATAGGGGGCCTATTCCATCCCCTAAGCCGAGCGGTAACCCTCCTCGCTGGCCAGTCGCTACCCATGATATCCAGGCCACCATGGGCACTTCCCGGGAAACACACATTCGACCCCACCTTCAAAAAAGCAGGTGCCCTCACTTTCCCTCACGCATGCAAACTACCTCAAAGGTGAATTCCGTCTGTGTCAAGCTCACCAATCCTAACCCTAACCCTAACCCCCAACCTGAACCCTAGGTTGCCGTAGGGCGGCACTTGACATCCTCCCCTGTGGTTAAGCCTCAGCTAACATCTCAGGCTGACACTAACTAGGAAACCCACAGCCCGATACCCAGGTAGCGAAATTCCAAAGCTATCCTTCTCCGGAATCCTCAGCCTAACCCTAAGCCTATCCCTGAGCCTCGAGGAGGGACTTACATTCCTACATCATTCCTAAAACTCAGGGTCAAATGAAGATGAGGCCTTACCCTCCGTCACACATTACACTACACTACACAGGGAGTCAAATGGGGAATCCATTCCATCCCCTAAATGTAGCTCTAACACTACGTGATGGCGAATCACTACGCATTCTATCAAGGCATCAATGCTCCGATCCGAGGGAAAACCACAGTACATCCTAGCCTGCCAAAAGTCACTGCTCACACCTTACCTCTCACTCCCACATTGTCTGCTGTGGGAATTCCTTCTGTGGCATGCTCACCTGCCCTAACCCTAACCCTAACCCACAACCTGATTCCTACCTTCACAGAGGGAGGACCTCGAAATTTTCCACTCTGGCTGAGCCTAAGGTGAAATCTCATGCTGATATTAACTAGGAAAGCCACACATCAATACCCAGGTACAGAAATTCCGAGGCTACCACTCACTGGAATCCAATTCCTTACCCTAAACCTCAGCCTGACCCCGGAGGAGGGACATACCTTCCTATGTCATTCCAAACACGGAAGGTCCAATGAACAGGAGCCCCCCGCCTCCTTCAATATAGATGACATGATACAGGGAGTGGAATGGGGAGCCTGTCTCATCCCCTTCATCGGGCTCTAACCCTACTCGCTGGCCAGGCACTACCCATTATAACTACGGTGCCATGTCCGGGTCCTTGGAAATACACAGTTCATCACACCTTCATTAAATACACTGCCTTCACCTACCCGCTGACACGCAAACTACCTGCTAGTCGAATTCCTTCTGGATCACGCACACCAACCCTAACCCTAACCCTAAGCCACCACCTGATTCCTAAGTCCCCATTAGGCGGTCCTTGAAATCCGGCACTGTGGCTAAGCATAAGGCAAAATCTCATGCGGCTACTCACTAGGAAACCCACAGACCAATAGCCAGGGAGAGAAACTGCAAGCCTATCACTCACCAGAATCCTATCCCCAACACTAACAGGAACCCTCACCCGAGAGGAGGGACTTATACTCCTACATCCTTCCTCACACTGAAAGTGCAATTAACACCAACACTCACCGTCCAACACTCATGACTCTACTCAGGGAGGAAAATGGGGGGGGCTGTTCCGTCCCCTAAGTTGAGCGGTAACCCTCCTCACTGGCCAGTCGCTACCCATGATATCCAGGCCACCATGGGCACTTCCGGGAAACACACATTCGACCCGACCTTTAAAAACGCCAGTGCCCTCACCTTCCCTCGCACATGCAAACTACCTGGAAGGTGAATTCCGGCCGTGTCATGCTCACCAATCCTAACCCTAACCCTAACCCCCAACCTGAATCCTAGGTTGCTGTACGGCGGCACTTGAAATACCCAGGTACAGAAATTCAAAGGCTAACACTCACTGGAATCCCATTCCTAACCCTAACCCTCAGCCTGACCCCGATGGAAGGACTTACCTTGCTACATCATTCCGAACACAACTCAAGCTCTGGATGAGGAGATGAAATACCCGAATGCTTGAGTTTCCCCTCTGAAAGTCCCCTGAACCTCAGCACTCTAAGATGTTTTGCTGTTTAACTCAGGGCAAAAGGCCCTTCTCCTTGGGGCTCAAACCACTCTTCTTGGAGCAAGGGCCACATGAGAATAGAAGGGCATCATGACGGCTGGTTCCTCCACCGGGCAGTAAATGGCCTGTTCAGTTGAGGTGGGGCAGGAACTGTACCTGGACTTTCTGAATACACAGAGCTGCCCAAAAGTTCAAAGGCCCTGGCTAGGTCTCCCTTAACTCGACATGTCACACAGGCCCCCAAATCCCAGCACAGGCCTATTTTCAAGTCTTTGCAGAAAGAAGAAGCTTATCCAGGAACTAAGGAAAGATGCATCCTGAAATTCCAGAAAAAATGACAGGGCAGGACATAGCAACTGCGATAGTTGAATGCATCTCAGACACAATTATGGCATGGACTGAGCCACCATGTTCTAGTCTTACAAGCCTGTGGCACAACACACATCGAAAGCATGTTTCAGGATGAGGAGAAGCACAATCCACAAGGTGGTTGAGGACAAAGGTCATATCCATGTCATTTGAAGGCTGAAATCACCCTTCCAAAAAAAGAGAAAATGGACAACTGGGAGTGGAATCAAAGTAGTCAGGGAAGCCACGATAGAAGGAAGTAGAGACATGTGGGACCCTGAGGGGACAAAGAGGCATCCAGGGTTATAGGGTCTCTGTGAATGTGAAGAAAGCCAGATGGTCAGAAGGGAACCTGTTCCTCCACTGCCTGTATTTATACAGTGTCCTCAGCAGTGGCTTCTTAGGAGGGAGCAGGAGGCTCTAATGTTCTCAAGGGCCTGCAAATAGTGAGCGGGATAATTGGCATGGAGTCAGGCCGAAATGCTGCCAATGTTGCTAGGGGAAAAAGGGAAACCAGGAAGGGGCAGTCCACAAAAGGTAGAAGGTAGGAAAGAAGTACTGTACCAGAGCCTCAGAAGAATGGAACCAACATACTGAGCCTTAAGAAGGCACAGGCCTGGGACAACTGCTGCAAGAGGGACAAAGGAAGACATCTTACGATGGAGTGAAGGACACCACATAGTCAAGGAAACGTCCTGTATGCTTCCCTGCCTGGGGACATTCGAGTGTGAACAAAAGCAACAGACGGTACTAAAGTGTTGGCAGAGCCAGGGAACAGGAAGGAGCCTCAGCTTGCCATTCTAGGCTACAGAGGTTCAAATGTGACAGGGAGATGAGAAAGACTGGTGATGAATGCTGATGAGCATAGCAAAGAGAAAAGAACACTCTACATAAAGCTGAGTTGTACCGGAGATCCGGTGAGAGAGGCACAGTGAATGTCACTGGGACTTTCTTTCCATAAATAGAACACCTCGCCACAAAGCATGGTATTCCATCCACCCTCGTTCCACATGAGTGAGAGATACAAATCCTCACGGAGTCCTCAGGGCCACATCTCTCATGCATGTTTGGGCAGGAGCCAGGACATCTGCCCAAATGGTGAGGTTCACTCTCGGGGCCAAGCCTGTCTGCTGCAGTCTCCATGGTTACCACAATCCAGCCTTCCCTGGCAACCATTGGAAACGTTCCAAGCTGCCCACTTGCTGGCATTATGACAGCTGAGCTCTGTCATGGCCCTCACCCTAACTGCACATTCTGACACTCTACCAGCCTCTGACGACAATGAATTATTATCTCAGCCTTCCAAATTTGCCTCATTGACTCCAATCTTAGGCCTCTCAATATACAATCCATATCTATTTCCTCCCACAAAGTTTCAGTCGAATCCATCTCAGGAGGACATTGAGATGGCAAGAGCAATTGAGCAGAACAATGGCCTTGGCACAATGGGTGGATTAAACAGCACTAGCACAGACTGCCTGGGCTATCCCTGCGATATGCGCCTGAGTATGATATCCTCCAAAGGGAAATACATAAGTCACACATGTGGAAATACTGAATAGTTGCTCTGGTGTGAATAAACTATTGTAGTGCATAGGATCCTAATGAGATCATTGACAATGGGAAAGAGGAAGAAAAGGTCTTCAGGAGTAGGGGCGTGGGAAGTGTAGGTGAAAAATAATAAGGGGAAGGGAAAAGTAAGAGAAAACAAGAAAATGGAAATTTAAAAAGTGTGAATAATGAGGGTAGTAGAGAGTGAAGCGATGGCAGGAACAAGGGGAAAAAATCAAAACCACGACCTGACATGTAAAGGTAGGAGATCCCAACAAGGAATGTAACTGTTCATTACACCTAAAATGCACCAATCAACTCAATGAAAAAAAAAATTCCCAGAACATCAACAGGCTAAGATATGTGGCTGTTTCTCTTGGGCAAGTGACCATTCATGTTGGGCCCAACAACCACCCATCTGGGAAGCAGGGCCACCTGAGGAAGACAAGGCTATCTGTGGGGTTGGTCCATCACTTGGGAAATTGTGTCCTGCTCAGTTGGGTTACAGGACTTGCAGACGGACCTTCTCAAAAGTTGGAGCTGCAATAAAGCCCAATGCCTCTGGCTACATCCCACTTATGCCTTGACATCACACAAGCCTCCAACTAGGAGCACAGTCCTCTTTTCTAACCATGGCACAAGAACACAACCATCACCCAAGTGAGTGGAGGTGTGTCCCGAGATTTCACTACACATTCCAGGGCAGGGGAGCACACCTGGAACAAGTGAAGGCATCTCAAACACAATTACATCCCAGGCTGAGCCCAACACTTTCTTGTCTTACACTGCCATTTAAACTACGCTTCCCAAACATGTTGAAAAACGATGAGGCCCGGGATTCCCAATTTGGCAAAAGCAGATCAGAGAATTTGTACAGGTTACGTACAATCCTGTGACATTTGATCCAAGACATAGAACATCACAGGACACTGGTGTCATTTGTAGCATCCTAGAACCACTTCCTCGTGCATAGCAGGGGATGCATGTATTTCCTTTTCCACATACCTGTCCATTTGCCTATCTCTATTTATAGATCCAAGCTATTCTTTGATGCACTTGTACTATATGGCAGGCATCAGTGCACATCTCCCCTTGACTCTATCAAGTGTGAAATTAACCAGGCATGAATTGGTGCTTACAGTGCTTTGGTTTTGGACATGAGCTACTGCACATGTAAACTACAATCTGTCTACTAAACTCCATCCCCAACTCACTTCATTCATATTTATTTTATGAAGTCAGTAAGTCACCCAATCTGGACTCCAACTTGTGATTCCCCAGGCACAGCCTCCCAGAGCACTGGCATTACAGGCCTACACCACCACGGCCTACGTGAAAGGCACCACTCTTCCGGATATGGGCTTCACTCATTTTTTCACTTGCCTTTTCATCATTCACATTTCGCTCTCATCATACTAAGCCAACGTATTAATCTTGGAAGGTGGAACAACTTTCCTAAATTTCGTGCTTCTCATTGGGACTGGAGCAGGTCTCTGTAGATTCTTTTTGGCCATTAGTAACATGCAGTACTTTGCAACACCTATGGTCCTACAAACGAAAGAATTCTTGTTCTTAGTGTTTAAGGCTTGGCTTCTTTCCTGAAAAAGTTTTGCATTTGCTATTTGAAGGATACACTTGGACTTCATTCTGATGCTGGATTCTTGCTTTGTTCACAAACAATCAAGCTTCTGTACTTCTAAAAATACTTAGTGTGTTGTTCACATATGTTGGCTGGTGTAAGGATTTTTCCATCCTTTTATTCATCTACTTTACTCCCATAAAATGTTTACATATATATTAATCTTGGTGAAATTATATAAATAGAAAATATAAATTTCAAATAAGGTCTGTTTCAATGGTCACATGCATGTTTAAATTTAATAGATATCATGCAATTGTGTCGCAGAAAAGTTCCATTGCTTTATGCCATTCAAACAATGCATTAGTATTCATTTCTGAATCCTCCACTAGCAAGAACATCAGGTGCCATACAGCTTTGTAATCTAATATTTGCCTACTTGAAGATAGAAATTGTATCTTTATATTGCGGTAGGCATTTCTTTTATTGTTTACGGTTGCAGGGCAAGTGAACCCTGGGAATTCCCACTGAACTTTATGACCTGACCATTTTTTTTTATTTATTTATTTATTTATTTATTTATTTTGGTACCAGGGATCGAACTCAGGTTCTTGTGCTTCCAAGACAGGCATCAGAACCACTGAGCTAAATCTCCAGCCCCTTGACCTTTATTTTTTATTTCAGATCCCTTTAAATCACTAAATGCCCACCCAGAGTGGCCCAGAATTTGCTATCCTCCTGGGTCAGCCTCCAAGAGAGATGAGGTTACAGGCATGTGCTACTATGCCTGGCTGAGATCATTAATTTACACTTCGTCCTTCCCTCTGGGGCATTTAACATTGTTTAAATTTAATTCTTCACCTTGCTTTTAGCTTTTTAACTTGATTTTAAGCTCCACATAAATTAGGTAATGCAGCCCTCTTATGTTGCTGGAAGAATTGTTCTCAGATATTTTGTAATTTCTTATTTACAGCTTGTTTTTGTTTTTTTGTTTCTTTGTTTTCCCATGTGAGGGGTCTAAGGCAGTATGAGGTAAAATTCAAATCTCCCTTCTTTAGTTTCTTGAAAAGATCACTGACAAAAACTAAAGCCCAGAAGAAGGCATCATCCTGTGAGGTGGCAGGTGATGGCAGGGATGGAGCCAGTCAGGAGGCTGAGGCAGGAGAGGAAGAGTGAGCGGGTGCTCAGCATGTGTGCTCTTCCTCTGAGAGGCCAGCGCGGGTACACATCAGAGCTGGGATGAGAGGACTACGGGGCCTAGAAGGTGCTCCATGTCACATTCATGACTGGGGGACACAGCAGGGAGACGCGACAGCCTAGTTGGGGGGATGAGATGTAAGAAAATAGCCTGTGGTCACAGATTTTTTCAAAGGAAAATCCTTAATTAATGCACTGAAGGTCAAAAAGTAAATACAAGCCACATGTAAGTGCATCACAATTCATATTTCATACCAATTCCTCCTCATCTTTATTCAGCTTTGATTTTGAACTGGTCTTATGTGCACATTATTTATTCTTCTTCTTTGCTCTTCATTTTTCTGATTATTTAATGCTACCTTTCAAATAGTCAAGAAAAATGAAAAATTTCTGGTGAACTCCCAATTACCACCTGCATCTTTTTCATATTTAGCTCTGCAGTCAGGCTTGTGCATCCAGAGATCCAAATAATTGAAGACTGAAAGTCTCTGGGGAAAATGTACCAAACCCATCTTCCTTTTCTTCTGGGATTATTTCAATCAATATTGTATAATGACTGTTAAATTGCATTTCCATTCTATCACTTACTCTAAGCCGCAAGGAGCAGAGAACATGTACAGGTTATATGCAAATACTATGCCATTAGATAGAAGGGATGTGAGTGTCTTGGGATTTTTGTGCCCTTGGGGGAATCCTAGAAACAATTTCTTGCAGACATCAAGTAACAAATGCATTTTTCTCATTCATCTATTGATTTGTCTATATCCCTACCCCTCCATAAATCTGCCTTAGTTCTTGATACATATAAATTGCACACAACGGCAGAGGTTACAGTAATTATTTCAGGAAGCAAAACACTAATTAGGGATTAAAATGTGTTTTAATGGTTTTCTTTTGGATGTGAACTTTACACAGTGAAAAGGACCACTGTGTTATTGTAGCAGTGTGATTAAAATGTGTTTTAATGGTTTTCTTTTGGATGTGAACTTTACACAGTGAAAAGGACCACTGTGTTATTTTGTAGCAGTGTATATGTATAGAAAAGGAAATTGAACCCATGGGGTTTGACCAATGAACTATATCCCCAGTATGTTTTATTTATAGTTTTTATTTTGAGACAGGGTCTCACTAAGCTGCCAATCTAGGCTCCATCTTGGGATCCTCCTGCCTCGACCTCTCAGAGCACTAGGTTACAGGCCTAGACCACCACATCATACATGAAATGCACCATTCTTAATGAATGCAGGATTTACTCATTTTTTCATTAGTCATTTCATCCTAATGGTTTTGCTTTCCATCACATTAAACCAAGGCTGGTGGGACAACTATGCAAAATTCCATGTTCCCCCTGGGACTGGGGCAGGGTTCAGTAGCTCCTTTCTTCTGTGAACAACATGGAGGAGTTGGAAAACACATGGTCCTATGCATGGCTTATTGGAAAGAGGGAGGGAGAGAGGCAGAGAGAGGGGAAAAGAGGGGGAGCATAAAATTAGAGCTAGAGAGAAGAGCAATGCAATAAGAGTGAAGACATGGTAAGAAGAGTAATGAGAAGGAAAATAATTTAAAAACTGTGACATGTGCTCTCTCCTCACCTCTCTCCCTCCCCTCCTCCTCCTCTCCCCACATCCTGCAGTTACTCCATTCAGCCACTTGATGTAAATACACACGTGCACCCAAAACTCCCAAACAGAACTGAGAAGTAACCATCTGATTTGGCTACCACCAATACATTAACCAAACAGCAACTCAGGTTCATTGAGTTTGAAATTTCGTCATGGTGAGTTGAAAACAAATGGTGAATACAGACCACTCTTTCAAGAAGAAACTGACAGAGAAGTTTGTGAGGAACCCTTGGCTGAACTTATAAGGAAGATGCCTTTGGTACCTGCATCATACCTCCTCTGCCTGCCTCTGAGCTCAGTCGTACAGTTCCTTGCAAATTTGGACTCATCCTACACTTGAAGGCAAGACCCAACCTCAAGCACACCCCTGTCCGCATCTTCCTCCGAGATCTCTTCTGATAACCTTGGAAGCAAGCTAGGCCCTTGTCTGGCCATGGACCAGAAACACGAGGGAAGTACATCCAGGAACGACGCTCACAAGGGAGAAAGGGAGCAGACACCTAAATACTCAAACATCTTGTTCTAAGGATGGACATGTTTTGCTTCTCTGGAAGCAGAATGTAGAATGTAGAATGGAACACACAGCAGTGATTTCGATAATACACCCAGAGAATGGTTTTACCTCCTGCTCTTCCCCATGGTTTGCACTCCCTCATGCTTTCCGGTGTCACACCTCACATAAGCTGCCTCAGGCACTGCTATTTAAAGAATCTAATCAAGGCTTCCCTTCTCAACTCTTACCAGCTCTTGTATTCACACAAACAGACGATTAAAGCCAGGCATCCACATTTCATCTCTTACCAATAGGGTCGACTCTCCAGACAGAGGGGGTGGGGAGCAACTCCAGGGGACATCTGAACATCTGCCCACCGACCAGTAACATCTGTCATGCTTTTACAGATGAAGCAGGAGTAGTCTGTGCCAGACTCAGATTCAGAATTCCTTTTGCAAATCCTAATCTGTGGGAGACTTCTCTGTACAGTGAATGGTTAAACGGTGGGGCAAAAGCACACAGGGCACAAGGAGTGAATGGTTAAACAAAAAGAAGTTTAGCTTAAGCAAAGCATGTTGTATTTGGCCTTCATGCTTCCTCTTTCCCCACGAAGAACTTCCCAGCCTTGAGACAGCTCCATGCCCAAATGGCTTTTCTCATGCTTTTCTAAATAAAAGCGTGAGAGGTCTCTGCTTGGGGGCTCTTTCTTCTCCAAGAGTCTGTTTGATGCCTGCGTGCTCTCAGTTGAGAAATAGCCCCCCTGGGCCTCTTGGTCGATTGAACTAAATCTCATCCCTGGATAATCTTTTACTTCCTCTATGCTGCCTGCCACTGAGACACCTCCCTTTCTTCATGGCTCCACAGAATAGGTGAGGGGATTCCATTTGAGGAAGGAAAAAGATAAAAGCAGAGCAAATATAAATTTATTTGGATGGTGCATTGACAGGTTTGCATGTAGAGAAAGTCCCGCACAGCACAAGACTATCCAGACGCTATGCGACTGCAGGACAAGTGGGCAAGGTTATGCCTGGAGGGTAGCAAGAAAGGGGGAGTGGATTACAGGTTCAGGTAATGTCACTCAGTTGCAAGGCAGAGTCTCTGCATCAGAGATCTTCAAAGGACAACATCAGCATTGAGTATGCTCAGCCCTGGGGATTATCTCACCTGAGCATCGTGTCACAAGGTATGAAAAGCAGCTGAGCGGCAATGGCCTGAAATATGCTTACTGGGGCTATGCTTAAAACAACTGAATACATCAAAATTTAAGTTTGACACTGATGGTCTCCTCAATTAATTTGGATCAGCCTGCAACTAAAAAAAACATTTTAAAAGTTGGAAGGGTAGGGGAAAAGGAATAAGGGAAAAGAAAAATACTATGAGACAATGAAAAAATGGAAGTGAACTGTTTGTAAACAGGGAGGGGAGGAGGGGGTGAAGTGAGGGCAGGGACAAGGGGAAAAAATGAGAATGAAGACCTGTCATGTAAAGTTACAAGATCCCAATAATGAATGTCATTGTACAGTATACCTAAAATGTACCAATAAACTCAATTAGAAAAACATCCTTAGGACTAATATGCAGTGGCTAACTTTAGCTCATTTATCTACCATACTAAGTATCTGCTAATATATTTTTTCTACAATTTCACTGTAGCTAAAAGTGTACGTATTACACCTCACATTCCTTCACAGTCTACTGTGCATTTTCTGTGATCTAACTCTATATCCCTAAGGAACACATCTTCACATAAGCATGAATGTACACATGCATTCTCTTGGCACATGCATGTTATATATGTGTGTATTTACATGTACAGCAAAACCTTCTGTTGTTACTTCAAAGTAGCAACATGGAAATTACATAGCCAGGAGCATTTCCGTAGCTAGTGTCAAAGAATTATGAGAGCCTTATGGCCATATGTTGGTCATCTGTCTCGTACCAAATGGCAGCTTATTTCCCATGGCACTAACAAGGGACTAACATGGTGCTTGCATGCTCCTGTTCAGACCTGACTGAGCTGAACACAGGCCAGATCACTAAAAAGAAAATGGATCCCATTCTTTCCAGAAGCAGCAGTCTATAAGCCATTCAGGCACAGTGAGGACTGCGTTATTCCACGTGGCGCCAAGAAATCCTCTGGCAATCTTGTGAGCCTGACCTCTAAAGAACCACAAGAAAGGCCACTTGAGGCAAAGGCCAAGGCCTAAAGCAGAAAGTGTTTCACAATGAGAAAAGTGCTGCCACGCATCCTCCAACAGAAAACAACAGCCAACAGGCCACAGTTGAACCCAAGAGATAATAAACAAAATTCTGCCATGCCAAAACCTCCTGTATCCATGAGGGAGACTGCACAAACACAGTCTGTGTCATGGATTCACCCACACAGGCCTGCAGTGCTGTAGCACATCCCCAGTGATGCAGAACTGGAAATGGAGTCAGTGGAGTCAGTGGTTGTGAACGTGGTCTGTTCTGCTGCCAAGAAGTCAGGCAAATATTCCAATGGGCCCATGACTGACATGCAGAAGAACGGAAGGCCTTCCGCAGACAATCATACTCAGCAGACAAAGAGATATTCAGAGGGATGTGTTTGGAATTCGCTGTCCTGTCTTCCTAGAGTGGAGCCTGTCACTTTCTGACAGCAGAATCTCTTGGGAGTTGTGTGTCCTCACGTCTGGGATGGTGTGGGACAGAACTCCTGTTTATCGGAAGAGAACCCCCCCACCACATGCAGTCAGGAAATGACGTGGGAGCAAGTGGGCTGTGTGCCAGGATGTGCTTGAAGGGCCTCTACTGGCATCCAGAACACAAAGCAAACAGCCAGCTAGACCATGACTGAACAGCAAAAGAGAAGATAGGTTCCAAATTGGGGACAGGCACAGAACACACCAAAGGTAGTCAATATGGATGAGTGTGTCAGTGGTGGGACCATCCTGCCTTTACACAATGTCCAGAGTCCTATTCTCATACAGGCTATGACTTTGAGAGACTAGTGTGTTTACAGCAGGGAGGGCTGCCACCAAAGCCAAGTGAGAATCCCCACTCGGAGTATGGGAATATAATTGGGGTTCCAAGCCCAGCATTCCCACTCTACATCAACAAGGGACTGGCACACTGCAAGCCCAACCCCCCCAATGTGGGGAGGACCAGCAATCCAAGTGCATGCATTAGTTCAAGATCAAGCTGTAATTCTAAAAGAAGGGCATCCTACTGAACCTGAGGATACCCATCCTTCCCAATCCAGAAATCAACTGCAATTTTGAGACAGGACCCCTTACAATGGATTTCCTCCACAGGAATGAATGGCAGGATGCGAAGGGCCCAAGTCACTGGCAAAGTGGCCCACAATGTGGTCAACTGCAAACCCCACACTGCCTGCCCAGCAAAGGATAAGCCTCTGCCCCCTCCACACCTAACAGGCCATGTCAAAATTCCAGCCCCTAAATAAAGAAGGACAAAGGAATGGGATAGATCATGCTGGAAAATCCAAACACCCAGCACAGCAGGACAGAGGCTTTCTTGGCCAAGAGCAATGGGTCACCTGGCATGAACTCTGTTCGGAACCTCCAACATGGGCACGAGAGATCTTATACTCAGCTATGGTAGGAGATAGCACCAATCCTAGCAAACTCAGCCTGGTGTCCTCACACCAACAATGCCTCCGTGTTCCAACTCTGATACCCCCACACTCCAGAAAGCACCTCATTCTCTAAAACAGTCATGTTGGACTGTGGCACAAAAATATTGTGGTGGAATAGCCAGGCACAACATTTTCCAGGAGGGGTCTGCCTAGGGCATTTGGCCACATTCCACAATTCCTTTTGAGCGCAAAGTGGGCTGCATGTTGGTAGAGCAGTGGACTTGAGGGAGAAAAACAAGAGCTAATCAGATGTATGACAATGTCTTCCACCCAACAGAGCAGGAATCCGGGCACCACCCTGGCCCACAAGACTTGGTCTTGAAGAATAATTGAATACTGTTGAGCCTGATTTGTGATATTCTCTCCCTGACAACTTACCAGAAAAGATGATGCAGGCTAGTATAACATCCTGCATGTGACAGCTAGAGAGAAGCAATCGGCTCTAGCAACATACCAAGAGCACCACATGGCAGTCTCTTACTCTGGCTCAGGCCAAACAGCACCTTGCTTGCCATTGGCAGTGAGCAGTGCCAGTGGGTGGATCTTGCCATTGGCAGTGAGCAGTGCCCGAGTGGGTGGACACATCTTACAACCAGGAGGCCCCAAGAAGAAACCATTTGCTCACAGCTCACTGGTGCCCCACATGTAGCAGCTCATTAGAAGCAAGGAGAGAGACATGGAGGCAGCATAGACAGGCATAATATTTTCCAGGAGGGGTCCATGTAGGTTGCTTGGTCACATTCCACAGTTTCTTTTGAGCTCAAAGTGAGCAGCATGGAGGTAGAGTAGTGGACATGTGGGAGGAAAACTAGAAGTAATCAGCTGTATGACAACATCCTCCAGCCCAACAGAGCAGGAATCCGGCCACCACCCTGGGCCACAAGACTTGGTCTTAAAGCACAATTGAATCCTGTTGAGCTGGAGGGGTGACACTCTGTCCCAGACAACTTCCTGGAAAATGTGATGCAGGCTCTCCTGAAGGAGGTGACTTCTTCCCATACAAAGTAGCAGCATGCATGTGATGGCTAGAAAGAAGCAAGCAGCTCTAGTATAATAGCAAGAGTGCCTTATGGCAGTCTCTTACTCTGGCTCAGAGAAATAGATGGAAAATAGGAAATGGCATGTTTTGCTCCACGTAAGAATTTTATCTGCAAAAAGATCATTTACTTAACATTTGCAATGGCAATGTTTCTATCATACACACACACACACACACACACACACACACAGTGTGTGTGTGTGTGTGTGTGTGTGTGTGTGTGTGTGTGTGTGTGTGTGTGTGTTTTAAGCTATTTCCAGATAGCCTTTTGGGACATTTCTTTCTCATTGTCACTTTTCTTACTCATTTTCAAAATCACTACTATGGAGCAACACACACGTACACAGCCACAACATATAACATCATATGTACATGACATAATTTAATAGGTAGTATTTTAATAATGTATAATTTATCATATAAACCTAAATTTTTAAAATGCACCTCAAATTTTATGCCTTTGCATTAAAGCTAATAGTTTTAAAGGAAAACTTCTGTTTATATTAGTTCTCATGATTCCTTTTCTTGTAACTTAAAGAGAAATCTTCTTTTTTCAAATAGACTTCTATATTGATTTTAGGTTTTAATCTCTCTCTTGGCCAGTTTGATTCTCATCACAATGTACTGAGAGAGAATCATGCTATAGCTGCCATAACACCAGAGCAAATAGTTTTATTTCCATTTTTAAACTACTGCCATTTAAAAATGATAATGTATGCAAATCTCACTTTGTAGAGAATACACAGATTTCATCATTCATACACACCAATCATTAAGATGGTAATAAAGAAAAAGGCAGAGGAAGAGATATGCCAAGGGAGAAGGAAGAATAAAGAGAGGGAGAACAAATTTCTATGCAACTATCAGGATTTTAAGCCATAACGTACTTATCCCCTTTTTTCACAATAGAAAAGAGTCCATTTGTGAACTGTCTCTACAATGAAGGTGTAAAGATGGAAATCTGGAACCTAGAGATTCAAGGCCTGCCAGATGTGGGGACACAGGCCAGTCATCCCAGCACTCTGGGAGGATGAAGTAGTATTGCAGGGTCAAGACAGCCTGGGCAACTTTGTGACCCAGCAAGGCCCTGTCTCAAAACTTAAAAAGATGTAATGAGGCTGGAGATGAGCCTTAGTGCTAAGGCCCTGGGTTCAGTCCCCAGAACCACAGAAACAAGAAAATGTCACAAGCTAATTCTCACAGCCAATTGTGTACTTCTTAAACCCCAGTAACCTCATTAAAACATACAATATCCATCTGTTAGGATTTGTGAAAAGGAAACTGAATTCTCCCTTAAATTCTTACCATGGAACCTCAGGCACAGTGAGCACTCAGAAATTTCTTCTTCAGTAACACCCATCTCTTCATAGTGCTACTCAATATTTCCAGTGCCTAGGCATTTTTTTTTTTTTTGGTACCAGGGATTGAACTAGAGACCTTGCATTTCCGAGGCAGGCAGCAGAACCACTGAGCTGAATTCACTGCCCTCAGTGCTTGGCATTCTGACCTCATAACTTTCCTTCAGATGTCACTTCAGCAAAGCTGAATGACTGTAGCTTTAAGCCTCTAGCTCTGTGGAATTTGATCTCCCAATGTTTCCCTGATAATAGAATACCCTTTGATACTGAGAGTAGGTTATATTTATTTACTGATCAAACAAACTATGGTATTCTGCTGATCAAGTGCTTTCTGTGACTGCCACTATTTTTCTTCTACTGATTCTCTAAATGGTAGAAACTAGTAACAGTAATCAAATTACAAGTGATAGTAATATCACACTTTTACAAATCTAATACAATGCACAAAAAATGGAAAATACTACATTAACCAATTGGATTGCAAAAGTGAATAATAAAGAAATATGATGTGATGACATGACAGTGCCCATTCTTACTCAGGAATTACTTTATATGAAATAAATTAATTCCAAGGTTCCTTCTTTGCTCTATGGAAATGCACTCATTCTGAGGAGCAGCTAGTAAATTTTTTTCCCACATTGTACATTGTCTCTTAGC
>NW_022974875.1:15197-28356 GCF_012274545.1 Fukomys damarensis | reverse complement strand
TTTTTTTTTTTTTTTTTTTTTTTTTTTTTTTTTTTTTTTTTTTTTTCAATCTAGGCCAAGGAGAACATTTATTTCCTTGGCAAGTTCAAGACCAGTCAGGGCAATTTAGTGACTTCAATGAGGCTCCGCCTCAAAATTAAAATCTCCTTCATTCATTTCTAGAAAAATATATTCTCTGCTCATTTAGTGTAGAAAATAGCACTTATTTTAGTTACATATATCCAGATTTTAATAATGATAAAACATTCAGTAACTACTAAAATTTATAGAAAAAAAGACCTGAGGATCAGTGGAATACACTGGAAGATATGGAGACAACTCCAGATGTACTCAGGTACCTCATCTTTGACAAAAGAGCCAACCACCCTCAGTAGAGGAAAGATAGCCTCTTTAATAAAGGGTGCTGGAGAAATGATAGAAACCTGCCAAAGATTAAAACAAGACCCTTATCTTTCATCATGAACTAACCTAAAATCCAAGTGGATTCAGGATGTAAATATGAAAACAGAAACTCTAAACTTGCTGGAAGATAAGTTAGGGAGAACTCTCGAAGAGAATGCCATAGGAAAAGACTTTATGAACAAATCCTCAGTAACATAGAACTAGCACAAAATGTCAACAACAAGGATCTCATCATATTAAAAAGCTTCTGCACGGCAGAAGAAACCACCAACTGCCAGACTGGGTGGAGCACACCTGTAATCCCAGCACTTGAGAGGCTGAGGCAGGAGCGTCGCTGTGAGTTCGAGACCAGCCTGGGCTACATAGTGAGTTTCAGGTCAGTCTCACCTACATAGTGAGACCCTGTCTCAAAAAAACAAACAAAACAAAACAAAAAGAAAAGAACCCAACAACAGAGCTAAGAGACAATGTACAATGTGGGAAAAAAAATTTACTAGCTGCTCCTCAGACAAAGGACTATTATCTAGAATATATAAAGAACTCAAAAAAATCAGGACTCCAAAATATAAACACCCGATTCAAAAATGGGCATCTGAAATGAACAAGCATTATTCAAAAGAAGTAAAAGTTGAAAATAAATATATGAAAACATGTTCATATCACTGGTCATTCAAGAGATGCAGATGAAAACAACTCTGAGATTCCACCTTACTCCAGAAAGAATGGGTGCTATCAAGAAATCAACCATGCCGGGCAAGGTGGCACAAGCCTGTAATGCCAGCACATGGGAGGCTGAGGCAAGAGGATCACTGTGAGGTCGAGACCAGCCTGGGCTACATAGCGAGTTCCAGGTCACTCTCAACTACATAGTGAGACCCTGTCTCAAAAAAAAAAACCCAAAAAAGAAAAGAACCCACCAACAGAGCTAAGAGACAATCTACAATGTGGGAAACATTTTTTACCAGCTGCTCCTCAGACAAAGGACTATTATCTAGAATATATAAAGAACTCAAAAATAATCAGGACTCCAAAATATAAAGACCCAATTCAAAAATGGGCAACTGAAATGAACAGGCATTACTCAAAGAAGTAAAAGTTGAAAATAAATATATGAAAATATGTTCATATCACTGGTCATTCAAGAGATGCAGATGAAATCAACACTTAGATTCCACCTCACTCCAGAAAGAATGGGTGCAATCAAGAAATCAACCATGCAAGGCATGGTGGCACAAGCCTGTAATCCCAGCACTTGGGAGGCTGAGGCAAGAGGATCTCTGTAAGTTGGAAACCAGCCTGGGCTATATGGCGAGTTCCAGGACAGTCTCAACTACATAGTGAGACCCTGTCTCAAAAAACCAAAGAACACAACTAAAAAAATGAAAGAAAGAAAGAAATCGACCAATAAAAAATGCTGGCTGGGCTGCGGGGAGAAAGGAAACATTCTCCATTGTTGGTGGCAGTGCAGACTGGTGCAACCACTTGGGAAATTAATATGAAGATATCTCAAAAAACTATGAATAGGGGTTCAATTTTACCCAGCTATCCCTCTGCTGGGTAGCTTTCCAACAGAATTTAAAAATCATACCACAGTGATATATGAGCACCCATGTTTATAGTGGCACAATTTGTAATAGCTAAATCTAGGAAAAAAACCCAATTTCCCATCAGTTAGAGACTGGATAAAGATGTGTTTTTTTCTATAAAATGGAGCACTACTCAGACATACAGAATGAGAAAATAGTCATTCATAGGACAATGAATGCATATTGAGGCCATACTCAGGTGAAATAAATAAGACTTTTGTAAATACCAGTTTCTCTGGTGTGAAAAACTAAAAGCATAAATTGTGTAACTGTATACAAATTGTATAACTGATAATGTGAAATAGGAAGAAAAGGGCTAAAGGTGTAGTGGAAGTGGGAAGGGTAGGGGAAAGGCAATAAGGGAAAAGAAAAAATGTGAGAAGAGGAGAAAATGGAAACAAAGTCTTTGTAAACAGGGGAGGGGGAGGGGTGAAGGGAGGGAAAAGGTATGGGGAATAAATGAGAACCAAGATCTGTCATGTAAGGGTACAAGAACCCAATCATGAATGTAACTGTACTGTATGCTTAAATAGTACAAATAAATTCAGTAAGATTAAAAACGAAAGACAATAGGTTCAAAAGGGCTTTACCTCAATGTGATAAAAAAACCTATTGCCAACATCCTATTAAACAGCAAAAATTGGAAAGCTTTACCTCTAAAACCAGAGACAAAAAATATGTCTACTATCACCATGCTTGATAATTATATTACTCAAAATAATAGCCAAAGCACTCAGGCAAGTGAAAGAAACAAATGTGATATGTGCAGGAAAGGAAGGAGTCAAATCACCAGTATCTGCAGTGACACAATCCTCTACAAAGAAGACCCAAAAAATTCCACCAAGAGATCTCAGGAATTAATAACCAAATTAAGTAGTCAAGTAGAATACAAAGTCAACACAAGGAAATCAATAGCGTTCTTCCACAACAATAATGAAATCACCCAGGAAGAAATTAGGAAAACAATAACTTTCACAACAGTATGAAGAAAATGAAATTGATATTAACCTAACCAAGTAAGTGAAAGACCTCTGCAACAGAAACTACAGTAATCTGAAAAACAGAGATCTAAGAGGACGTCAGAAAATGCAAAGACATCCTTTGTTCCTGGATAAGCACAACCAACCTTGTCACAAAGGCCACACTTCCAAAACTGATATAGAGATTTAATGCAGTCTCAATCAAAATACCAACACCAGCTGTAGATTTAGCTCAGTGGTTCAACCACCTGTCTTACAAATACTAGGTACTGAGTTTGATCCCAGGTACAAAAAAAAAAAAAAAAAAAAAAAAAAGACAAAAGAAATACCAAACCAAAGCAAACCAAAACAAAAGAAAAATCCAAAACCATTCCTTACAGAACTAGAGAAAACAATCTGAAAATTCATGCCAAACCAGGAAAGTCCCAGAATAGCAAAAGCAATTCCAAAAAACAAGAGCAAGCAGGAGGCATCACCATCCCGGTTTTCAGTGCATATTACAAAATAACAGTGATAAACCTGCATGGTACTGGCACAAAAGAGGACATGAGAATCAGTGGAACAGAATTGAAGATGCAGAAACAACCCCAGGCCTTGCAGATTTTTTTATCATTTTTATTTTTTTATCATTTTCAAAGGTACCAAAAAGATACGCTCCATTTAAAATGGTGCTGGGAAAAAAAGGCTATTCACATGCAGAAGACTGAGAGTAGGTCAATTATCTCTCACTATGTACTATAATAAAATCAAACTGGATTAAAGATCTAGATATCAAAATAGAATCAGTCAGCTGGAAGATAAAACAGGTAACTTTCTAAATATAACCCCAATTGCTAAAAAAAAATAACATTAATAATCAACAAATTGGGTCAGAGAAAATTAAGCTGCTGCAAAGCAAGAAAAATAATCAACAGAATGTAGAGACAATTTACATCCCTGGAAAATGTTGTCACAGCTCTTCCTTGGATAGAAGACTAATATCTAGAATACATAAGGACCTCAAAAAACCTTAGGCCTCCCAAAATAAAAGTCCAAATGAAAAAGCAGTCCATTCACATGAACAAATACTTTTCAGAAGTACAAAGGTATAATAAGTGCAGGAAAGAATGGCCAATATGCATGGCCTTAAAGAAATGCCAACTAAAAAAATGATTTTCTATCTTATCCCAGAAAGAATGGCTATCATCAAGACTTGTACACCAATTTTGGGAATCAATATGAAGATGTCTCAAACAACTAAAATTAGAAATTGCATTTGACCCAGCTCTTCCTCTTCTATCTTTCCAAAGGGCTCAAGACATCACACTGCAGGGATACACGCACACCATACTGATTTCCAAATAGAGACACAGGACAAATAATAGCTAATCTTGGAAGAGGCCTCTATGTCTATGGACAGAAATGGATTAAGTAAATGTCATACTTTTACACAATGGAATACTTCGCTGCCATAAGAAAGGATAATGTTGACTCATTTGTAGGACATTTTATGTATCTTGAGACCATAATATTAAGTGAAATAAATCAGGTACATTTACATTTTGCTTGATTTCTTATGTCTGAGAATCTCAAAATAGAAATAAATTAAAGGGCAAAAAAAAAGACAATAGGAAGCAGGGACATTGATCTTTTGCATAAAGTAATGGGACCAAAAGGTGGAAGAAAATGAGACATGGGAGAAGAAGGTGATGAAATATAAAAAGAACTAAGATATGTTAGGTACATGTAGCAACTCTGGATGATCAGTGTGATCTATATACTCCAAAAATGTACTAATAAAAAGGAACAGCATTAAGTCTGTTAATTATTTATACTTAACCGTTACTCCAGTTAGAGGAAAAAACAAAACCACTTTGCAAAAGAGCTAGGGACATTATCATACTTCCTATAAATGTACTCATAGCCACCACTGTTTCACCGGAACATAACTTGACAATCTGAGTTTCTTTTTCCAAATAAACCTGAAAAGGCACATCAGTGTGGAGCTGGGTGAATACAATCTCTTAGAAAACCATCACTGAATTAGGGGATATGAAGTTAGAAACACTTAAACATCTGGAAATGAAACTAAGTACATACAGCAAATGAGAAAACATTCAGTGAAGCCTGGCAAATCTTGGTATAAATAGCAAGTCTTTGGCATTTGAGCTGTGATCTGCTGTCATGCACTCTGGCCCCAGAGAGGTGCTACAGAATCTCCACAGCAGGGATGTGTGGCAAAAAGATAAATAACTCTCTCTGCTCCCAGCACTCAGAGCAGGGCTCCAATTTCACTACACCAGGACAGGTGGGCTAGCATTCACTAACCCCCCTACATCCTGCCTGTTAAAGAAGCTCCAGGGAAGCACAGTCAGGATGCCTGGGGTGTATTCCCCTCAGCCAGTTCTGGCTGGTGGAGCAAGGGCTCTACCTCAGGAACGCAGGACTGCTGTGACTGGGCCCTGTTGGTGCCCTTCCCCCTGTCCAGGTGGTTGGGCAGAGGGTGCACCCTAGGGAGGAAGTAGTTCGTATTGGTGAGCTATGACAGGGCAACATGCAGGCTGTCACTACTGGTATTTCACAGCTCTGCCTGAGCCTGCTGACAGAACCTGTAGATTCCCTGTCTTCAGGCTTCAAAAATGAGGGCGATATTGGTGGTGAGCTATTGGGAAAGGTAGCTCCACAGTAGGAGTATCAACAAGACAGATGGCAAAGCAGCCAGAAATTTAACAGACACAGCCAGAGGACAAAATGGCCAAGAATGGTCCTTTTGGGATCATACTTATTTCTGGGGTCAGGAAGGCTGTCTGTGATGTCTAGGTTGCATCCACATAAGAGCTATAGAGTTCTTGAAAGCCTTCCCAAATTACGGATTCATCAGCAAGGCAGAGAGCATTTAGTCTCAAGGTGCTTATGCATAATCTCTGGACAATTACTGGCTGATGACAGAGCTGTTCTGGGTGACTCCTCCACAGCCAAGCTACAAAATACATTCACAGTCTATTCATTTCAATTTGGAAGCTGCCCTTTGAGACACGAAGCATGAAAGCAGTCTACAAGACACAAATCAATTCAAAGGTAAAGTGTGAACATCTTCCAGCTGCAGTAACTTCAGTACAAGCTTTGACCAATAAGTGTCTCCTGCTGGCCAAAGCAGGATCCCTACAAAGGCAGGTTCAAAGATACGACCACAGAGAATGTCTGAGTAAGGTATCAAAATCTGCACATTGCAATGGAAACAGATCACAGAACTAGTCAAATTGCTAAAAAAACTGAGGCTGATTTGCTGAATTACACTCTCTAGTATGTACAGTTTTTCACAACACACAACCCTGAGACATGCAAACAAACAGGAAAATGTGACATAGATACAGGTGAAAAGGCAAGGAGAAAGTCCCTGTGAGGGAAACCACACACTTGTGCTAGTAGGCAAAGACTTCATAACAGCTGTTGTAACTATATATCCACGAAACTGAAGGAAATTATGCTTACATTTCAAATGATAGAAAATAATATTTGAATGTTTTGCCATGAATAAATAACTAATAACTTTGACAGATTCACTTAACCTGAGGGAAACCTTACACAATGCACACATACATGAAATTATCACATGGTTCTCATTAATATGTATGATTTCTAACTTTTTAGGTGTCAGTTAAAAGTTCAGAAATCAAAAAAATCAACAAACTTAAAAAATAAAAAGAATTGAGAATGAAAAGATGAAAATAAAGTGTTTGTAGATGGGGAGGGGAGGAGGGGGAGAAGGGAGGGCAGAGGTAAGGGGAAAAAAATGAGAATCAAGACTTGCCATGTAAAGGTACATGATCCCAACAATGAATGTAACTGTACTGTATCCCTAAATGTACCAATAAACTCAATAAAAAAATAAAAATAAAAAAAAATAAAAAGAATAGATGATACCACTGAATAGAAAATACCATATAAACGCAAATCTGGACATTAATTAGAAAGAAAGTCTATGGTAATATGGAGAACCCTGTGATCTAAGAGTCTGTGATTAGCTCAAAAGTAAACATAAAATGAGATTCCTCTTATAGTGGTAAGCAGTGTATGTGTGCAAATTTGAAGATAGCCAAAATGGGTTATGTGAGATTAAGAAAGGAAAGAAAAAATAATAAAAAGTGTAAGGAAACATGAACACAGCCTCAGAAGAATGCCGGACATCATGAAGAACACGAGCCAGGCATAGTGGTGCACACCTGTGATCCCACCATTAGGGAGGCAGAGGCAAGAAGATGAATTTCTCTGAGTTTAAGGCCAGCCTGAACTCCACAGTGAGGACCTCTCTCAAAAAGTGTAAAAAAAAAAATTAAAAGAACACGAACATGTGCAGAAGAAAAGAGAGCAGGACAGAAACATATATCAAGAGGGATAATAGATGGAACCTTCCCACATGAGATGAAAACAAGACACCTGCTCAATAAGACATCTGCACAACTCTAAAACTGTGTTAAAGTCATATACAATAACAAAAGTTGACAATAAAAATGTGAAGGGTGTTGTGAATAACACTCAAAAAGAATAAAAAATTTAAATCAAGCTGGGCACGATAGCACACACCTGTAATTCTAGCTACACAAGAGGTTGAGGCAGGAAGATCACAAGTTCCAGCACACTCAAGGAATCTTAGGGACCTAGCATTACCATGTGTCAAAAGGAAAATAGAAAATGACAAGCGAAAGGACCCAGTTTCGATCCCTGGTACAAAAAACAAAAACAAAAAATAAAGAAATAAAAATAGTAAATGAAAATAGATAGGGATGAAAGCACATAGCACTGTGGTAGATTGCATTCCTAGAAAGCATGCAGTCCTGGGTTCAATTCCCAGTTCTGCAAAGAAAGAAAAAGAGAGCAAGGAACACAAATTCACAGCAAGAAAAGCAATGAAAAATACTGGATAAGAATTTTTATATGAAATCTATAAATGCATTTCACTTTCCTCCAATCTTTAATTGACATAGGATTTACACAAAAACATGTGTGGCAATGTATTTTTGCATGTAACATATATAAACATAATATATGTAAGAAAATACCAACATGTAGGAGTACCATAGGACTGATCTGTATATTACTGGATACACATGGATCAACTGAACAGATGTATAGATTAATTTAGTGTCAATCTGAATCATTTTGTGATACATTAAATCTGTAAATCAGAGACATAAATCTGTCTAATAACTCAAAAGCATGGAAAAATGATCAAAGACATGAAAATGTAACAATTCAATGAAAATGTATTTCATGAGAAACATAAGACAAAAATAATCATGAGTCCTACTGAAAGCATACTGGTAGACATAAATCCAACATCAAGAATAATATTAAATGTGAACAGATTGAACAATTCAAAGAAAGAAAAAGAATTTTAGATTAAATAAAAAATAAGATACAAATATCTGCACTTCACATGAGACACATTAAATTCAAGGTGCAAATATACTGAAAGAATGCAAAAAGTATATAAGAAATCAAACATAAGAAAATAGGAATGCTTTTAATATCAGAGAAATCCATCATTTTTGTAAAAAACGTTATTAAATGTTGATGACAAGGCCAGGGATTTAGCTCAGTGGCAAAGCACCTGCATTGCAAGCACAAGGTCCTGAGTTTGATCCCTGGTACAAAAAACAATGTTTATGAGAATAAATACAGTCAACTGATCATAAAGACATAAGATTATAAACTGATACATACTATCAAGAGAGCTGCAACATATTTCAAGCAAAAATAGGCAAATGGAGGAGGGAAGAAATACAATTCAACCATAATATTTGGAAACTTCAATAAATCACTTTATAAACATTTCTACCCAGTGCTATTGAAGTATAACAGACACATACATCTGCACATATTTAAAGTGTACAACACTTGATAATTGCATACACTGTGAAATGATTATACACCAAGCATCTCACACAGCTAGTGCACATGCAAAAGGGATAAAACATCTAGGCAGAAAAATTTAAAATGGTGATATATAATATAAACATTATAAAATCAAGTACAACTAGCAGAACTCCACAGAATATTTCACCCAATAACTGTAGAAAATATATTCTTTGTGGGTATACCTGGAATATTTCCAACATAAACCACATAACAGGCCACAGAAGCAATCTCAATAAAATAAAAACAATTAAATATGATCTCTGACACAACAAACTGAAATTAGAAATCAACAACAAAGAGAAATTAGGAAAAAATTAAATGTGAAAATCAAGCTATATAGTTCTATGTTAACAATATGCCAAGGAAAAACTCGTGAAAACTAGAACGTTCAAAGAAAACTGACAGCCCCTGTGGTGGTGAATGCCTGTAATTCCAGCACTCTGGAAAGGTGAAGCAGGAAGATGGCAAGTGCTAGCCAACCCTAGACAATGGAAGGAGATCCTCACGCAAAAAATGTAAAAAGCAGGAGAAATAGATCAGTATGAAGGCCCCAGGTTAACCCCTATACCAGACAAACACAAACACACACACACACACACACACACACACACTGAATAAAAATGATATTTCTAATCAAATATTGCTAAGTAGTATTTTATACATAATACCTCATTGCAAAAACCACCCACATTTAACTATATACAATTGTTTCATTTAAATATTAAATGTACAAATGAATTATCAATATAAATTTCTCAATAAAATGTCTAAATAATACATAGGTGAAAAACTACAAAAAAAGAGGAATGACATTTTCTTCTTGTGAAGTTGAATGTACATGAATAGATATTTTCTTTATTCTAAGGAGATGAAGAAAAGTAAAGGATTTATATGCCAATCACTAGATCAAACAGTAATCCTACCACAAAGAGGTATAAGCAATAGTTTAATTACTAATGTAGCTTCTTTATTTTGTACTGTGGATTGACCACAGGATGGTCACACTGAGCTACATTCCCAGTCCTGTTTATTGTTATTTTGAAACAAATTCTCAATAAAGTGCCCACGTGGGACTTAAACTTGTGATCCTCCTGCCTCAGCCTTCCTGTTCTGGGATTAGAAGTGTGTGCTACCATGACAAGCTACTAATGGAGCTTTAAAAATTACTACCAAATTTCAATGCTCTGACATATGCCACATTTACTTGTTTGTTGTAATGTGTGCCTGCCTCATTGTCTACACCTAGTTCATGCTGGGCATTGGGCAATCAATGAAAACACTTAACAGAAATATATTAAACAAAGGAAGATGAATATGATCCACTCTTCAGAAGATTATTTGGCTTTAAGGAAATTTTACAACTTAAAAAGTTAGGCACAGGAAGACAAATGTCCAAGGTGAATGCTTACTTCACAAACAGAAGGGCCAGGGCTGTGGCTTAGTTCTAGAGCACTTCTCTAACACAAGTGAGGTCTTGGGCTCATTGACATATGTGATGTGTTTATATACATACACATACATGTGAAACAAAATGTTTTTCTTTATCAGTAATATTAATCAAACATAGGCTCTGCAAGTATGCATGAGTTCTATTCTCACTGTATGAAAAAAATTACAATTTACTGTAAAAAACACCTTGCAGCTGGGCAATGGTGGCTCACGCCTGTAATCCCAGCACTGGGGAGGCTGAGGCAGGAGGTGGATGGACATGAGACTGAGGCCCACATGGGCTACACAGTGAGTTCAAGGCCAGCCTGTACTGCACAGAGAGACCCTGTCTCAACACTTACCCCCTGAAAAAAAAAACCCCAAACAAAAAACAGACATTTCACCATTTATTAACCAAAACTTTATGCACATTTGTGAGTAGTTTTGTTGAATATAGTCCTAGAAGAAAAATTACTATTTATAACTGGTAGGAAAAAATTTAAATTTGCTTAAAAATACCAATTTCATTTCCCAACACCCAGTACCATTTTTTCTCTCTCAATCATGTGGTATCATGATAAAAAGAAAAGCTTAGTATTTATTTTAAATGTTATATTTATCAACCACATTAAATATATTCATTGTCCATGTACACTTACTTTTGGTTCTACTGTAAGGGACAATAGAGAAGCCAAGAATGAACAGATCATAAATAACAACCACTCACACAGCAAGAAGCCAATGAAGCCAAAGCACAAATTCTAAAGTAACCAACAGTGAGGTCCCAACAGTGAGGACCTGGTCAATAACCGTTTCAAACTTGGGACCAACTGGAGGGGACCAAATACGCTCCCCTAGTCAATCGTATACAATGTTCCACTTCTAGCTGTTCTCTGATTATCTTCACTGAGCCCAAAACAAACTACTAGGGTATCCTCAAAAGCGTCCATTTTTTTATACTAGTTTCCCAACTTTCTTGAATACTATTACATCCCTGCTAAACAAAACATAATGGCCATATCCCTTGCGACAGAAAACCAGAAATATATGGTTCTTGTTTTCATGTCTTTTCAGAATATTTTGATGTATGATTGGTTAAATATTGTATCATTTTGTGAATATGCTAATACCAAAACTGTCACATGTATAGAGCCTATACATATATTTTTATTTTCACAAAAATGTATACAGATTGCCTAATATGTACTGTTGATATAAATCAGGTCAAATTAGGAGGTATTTGCCACACTTTAATGCTAATGAATATTATATAATTACTGTAGATTTGAAATATTTTGTTTTAATGTGTATCACTCCATTTTGATTGACCAAAATTGTATCTGTTCTCATAGAACTTCTCATACATGTCAAAATTTGTATCAAGTTAACAATTACAATAAACTATGTTAATAATTTGCTTGGAAAATACATTGCTTGCTTTATTCATGAGTGAAGACATTTGCACATATCTGACAAAGAAATAAAAATTGAATATTTGGGCTTCTGGAAAAAATTTTTTCATGAGGCTTTCCATTTTACTTTTGACATCTTTTCTCTCTACAAATACATTAAAATTGGAATGATTAAATAGACATTATACTAAGGTATTGTGTACCAAAGCTGTATATTGAATATCTGTGTGAAATACAAAGAGTATTAGTGATATATACAAGGGTATACCCATGAAAAGTTTAGAAAAAATAAAGTACATTACCTACTGACTCTGGAATCTGACAGTTACTTTTTCAAACCATCCTTGAAGAAATGGTAAAAATGGATCAGCAACTTTCCAATACTGAAATAAAAATTAAAAATAGTCAACATAATATTCATTAACCCGAATACTATCTTTCCAGAATGACATTGAGATGAAACAAACTGGAGAATATCAGTTTCCATCCAAAGAGTAACACATACTCTTACAGAAAACCCTTCAGATCGAAGAGAAAATATCCTTCACAGAAAATGACCTAAAGGGAACAAGAGCATGAAGAGGAACATTATATGGATGAGTACAAAGACGACTTTTTCCTCTTACTTCATTTTGAAAGTCTGGATCTTGGAAGTAAAAAATTATACATATTATTTTAGATATAAAATATATAATTTGCACCATTTATCAAACTGTAAACAGTATTTTTTGCAATCACAGAAAAATATATACCTAAGACAACTGAGAGGCAAAGTGAAATTAGGCTTAATCAACTTACTTAATCTCAAGTAAGAATACTTAAAAAATATTTGAGAAGACAGAACAAATAAAGAATATTTTTTTGTTATGAACTTTTTTTTTTTTTTTTTTGGTACTGGGGACTGAACTTGGGGCCTTGTGCTTGCAAGGAAGGCCACTGAACAGCTGAGCTAAATCTCTGGCCTTTGTTATGAACTTTCATATACACTCATAAAGGAACAAAAAAAGGATCATTTCCTACTCCTTCCCAACTCTGTTGTCAACACATGATAATCACATCTTGTTTAACTTCTACTAAGTATATAATATACTATACTAAATGTCAGTTAATAATTATTATTATATATTATACATGCATTTTATCAAATTAATATATCACACTATATCATTTCATAATTGTCTATCAAAAATACTTCTATTAAATACCTATATGTACAAATTCCTATTATATTCACTCCCGTTCACTTTCCTGTTCCTGAAATAGTTGTGATGTACACTGTTTCTATAAATCATTTCACCAATAAAACATGTTTTCCAAAACAAGACATTATTTCATATTCTACAAATATAGGACTGTAGGCATAAAATAATTTGTTGTAGGTAACACAAGAGTCACTTCATTTTTTGAGCAAGAATTTTAACAAGTTCTCATCCTTTTCAACATTAGCATCAGA
>NW_022974875.1:14705-15077 GCF_012274545.1 Fukomys damarensis | reverse complement strand
GGGAATGAACTCAGGTCCTTGCCAAGGCAGGTGGCAGAAACATTGTGATAAATCCCCGGCCCCTCCATCTACATTTTTAAATGTAATTTTGGCTTTTTTTTTTTCATGTGCACTTCTGGATTTTTGCCCTTACTTGCCTTTGTCGCTATTGTCAATCAAATAAAAGACCTCTTTATTTATAAAAATGCAAAAATATTGTGCTGACAAAACAGATAATGAACATTTTTGTCCAACGGGAGGTTGAACCTTGGGCCTCTGCACACTCAATCACTTAGCTACCTCCTGAGTCCCCGCCTCCTCCCTAAAGACTGGGTCTCACTAAACTAATGGCACAGCCTGGCATAGTACTTGTGACCCTCCCGCCTCAGCCTC
>NW_022974875.1:0-14639 GCF_012274545.1 Fukomys damarensis | reverse complement strand
TTTTTTTTTTTTTTTTTTTGGTACCGGGGAATGAACTCAGGTCCTAGCCAAGGCAGGTGGCAGAAACATTGTGATAAATCCCGGGCCCCTCCATCTACATTTTTAAATGTAATTTTGGCTTTTTTTTTTCATGCGCACTTCTGGATTTTTGCCCTTACTTGCCTTTGTCACTATTGTCAATCAAATAAAAGACCTCTTTATTTATAAAAATGCAAAAATATTGTGCTGACCAAACAGATAATGAATATTTTTGTAAACGGGAGGTTGAACCTTGGGCCTCTGCACACTCAACCACTTAGCTACCTCCTGAGTCCCCTCCTCCTCCCTAAAGACTGGGTCTCACTAAACTAATGGCACAGCCTGGCATAGTACTTGTGACCCTCCCGCCTCAGCCTCCTCAGTAGCTGGAAGGAGTGTGTCACTATGCCTTGCCAGTTACTGAGAATTTAAAATATTTCATTACCTCGATACATATGTGGGATCTATAGGAAATCTAAAGAGTACTAGTGCCGCATTAAAAAAAAAAATCAAAACCCTCTGAAAAGTGAAGACACCTTACCTGTCCGGGAACGGTTCTCTCATGATGGCCGCCTTCCCAACGGAATCCAGGAAACCGCTAATAATGGAGCAGTATGCTTTCTGAGCAGAAATGTGAAGAAAAAAATAAACCTGGCAACAGAATTCAACACCCAACGACATTTGACTCCGAACTGAGAATTACGTGGATGGACAAAACCGAGAGAGATGGTAGCTGGATCACAGTTATTTCTGTTGCTCCCGGAAGTTCTCCCCTAGGAACGGAAATAGGACCTGAAGGGAACTGAGAATTTCCCGCAGGGGGCCTGAAGAGCCCTGGCCTGGAGATCCAACACTGCCCCTACTGGTGGATTTGGAGAATGGCAGCGCGCTAGCGCTTCGACCTAGCAATGTGAATACCATTGATATCACATGTGTCTGGGAGCTGAGCCGGCTGAGTGAACTTCTATTAGGGTTGGAGACTACTTCAGTTACTAGAAGCTGACCCATTGCCAACTCCCTATTGAGTATGGGATGAGTATGGCTAGTCTTCTGCCTTTTCTACCTCATACCTTCTGCAAATTGTTAAGTGATACATTTCCTTCTTCAAAAGCCTTATGAATATTTCAATCTTAAAGTTCTGATGTGCCAGGTGTGGTGGCACACGCCTGTAATCCCAGCACTCAGGAGGCTGAGGCAGGAGGATCCCTATGAGTTTGAGACCAGCCTAGGCTACATAGTGAGTTCCAGGTCAGTCTTAACTTCATAGTGAGACCCTGTCTCAAAAAAAAAAAAAAATAGTGAAGTTCTGATGTGTGTCTTCTATGGGCTTGAATGTCAACCAATTGAAATTTATATATTAAAATCCTTTGATAGCCAATTACTGAGAGAATTATAAAAAGATTAGTAACTTTTCAAAGAAGCATATTTTAATGTGAAAATAGGATATCAAGTATCTACTGGTTATAAAATTTTAATTGTAATTAAGTGAGTTATACATATCTATTGATGAGTATTTGGTAGCTATAGATTTTTAAGTTATTATACCACGTAAAATAAAATTTTTATCACCTGGAAGTAGCATAATTAACTGTAAAGTTTTGGTATTTTACTTTGACTGTGTAATTGGTTAACCCAAAGAATATTTATGTAGTGCGTGCCATGTTATGGTAGCTTTCTAATAGTAGCACTTTTATTGTTGTTGTTTTCTTTTTCTTTTTCTCTCTCTCTTTTTTTTTTTGTACCAGGGATGGAACTCAGGCCCTTGGCACTTGCAAGGCAGGCAGCAGAATCACTGAGCCAAATCCCTGGCCCACTAATAGTAACAATTGTTGATTTCAGTCTTAAATTCACTTTCTCCTCTGCCATTTCAATTACTTTGATTTCCTCTGATCAAGGACTCTGGAAATCAAATGAACAATTCATTGTAAATTAGGCATACTATGATTCTCTGATTCTGTCACACCACACATACTCAGCAGTTTAAAATGACCTTTAAAAACTTATAAAGTCATCAGCTTTATACCAATGTATTTAAATAACAAATAAAATATAGAACAATGGGGAACATACAATTGATGCATTACATTTCTTGAGTTCACATATGATTTTTCTACCATAAAAAATACTGCTATAAATTCATACAATCACTCCAAATAAAAAATAATGCAAAACCTTGTGTTCTCGTAAGGAACAATAGGACTAAACCTTTACTGCAAAATAAATTCCAGTTGAATTCTAATCAGAAAGAAGAGGAGTCAATATTTAATGCACTACAAAACAGAAAGTTGATTAATTAAAATTACAAACTGAATTTGTGATGAATATCATTTATTCAAATTCTTAGAGAAATAACTGGTTTTATATTATTGTCAAGAGCCACTGATGTATCATGTTTCCTAATTTATAAAACAAATACACTAATAACTCTTTAAAAATTCCATTCTTCTAATGATGACATGATTCCAAAATCCATTTTCCCAAACTTATGGACCATGTGCATTTTTCATGTATATATTTGTGTGTAGTATTATCATAAAAATGCAGCTACTTTCCTAATCCTTCTTTGTTTTTGTTTTCATCCATGGAGATCTTTAGTAACCAAAATTCTAGAACAGTTTCTAGGACCCACAAAGACAAACAGCTTCCTGGTATAAGCCAACCCATATCCCAGCCTTTGATGTTCACTTATCAGACTAAAGAGAACCTTGTATTGTGTGAATAGCTCCTTCCTTGAATTTCCCTATAAGCTTCATTTTCACTGAGAGGGGCTGTTCATCATTATAACACTTGCATTCCCTGTACCTGTGGGATCAATAACAGCGGGTACTTGAAGAATGCAGTATTTTTTGTCACTGGTCATTCTGACAAAGAGCAAACTGCTCAGTTGCCACCTTATTAACTCCAGTTACCAAATAATATGAAAAAAATTACATGTTGATTATTGAGTTTTATTCCTTAAACTGAAAAGACATAAAATTGCCACAGAATAATTTCCTTAGTAGATCTGCAGACACCTGGTGATGCCTTTCTTAACTATTGAACTATTTTATTTTTTATCGTTTATGAGAATACCCAAGGTAAACTCACTCAGAGAGATTTTTTTTAGCTATTGAGGGTATCAAATTCTGTTGATAGGGAGTGTGACTAGGGAATGGGAAATAAATTGAAGTTTGTATTTCATTTATATTTTGATCAATCAGCATTGTCCTGGCATGGCCAGAATTTAATAGTCTTTTTGGCTACGGTAAAAGTGCTCCCATGCCACACTGGAGTTAGTAAGGGAGAAGGACAGACATGATGAGCATCTGACTCTTCACTTCTTTAAGGTGCCCCTTATGTTCCTTTTCTGGGGCTGCTACCAGGTCCAGGAGAATATGTTCAAATCCATGCTATGGATAGGCTGATAGCGAAGCAGTATTTCACAAAGAAGTGGAGGTAAACCCATTCCTGGTGTGTGAGCAGGGAGAGTGACAAGAAGGAGACCCTCTGCTTATCAGCTTCTGCAAAAGTATTATTCAAGCTATAGTAGAGACGGTTCCAAATATTTCTGTGCCCTAAGTTTCTGTATTTGGGTTTTAATTTTTTTCCAGTGTTTGTTACAATTCTCCAACGAAGCCAACAGGACTTGAAGAATTTGAGAAAAATAATTTTAAGAATTGATTCAACTTAATCATTACAAAACTATTCTGCCAGTTTTGCTGTCATTTTGTAATTTGAGTTTCATCTGAACTCCCTAGCTCATTATCACAGTTACTCATAGAATCCTCGCTTTATCATTTTTTATGTGTCCTGGGATATGAAAAGCCATCCCCACATGTACTGCTCAGAGGTATTAAGTCTTACTTCTTAGGACTAGCTCTGTGAGATGAACAAATAATTATTTGATTTTCCTTTTCTTGATTCCCTTCTGTTGCACATCATTTTCTTTCTTCAATCTGGGGTTTTTGCGCTTTGCAATGTTCTACTTCATTATAATAGCATCACCATATTTATTCAAACTACAATATGTCATCATTGAAGAGCTGTTTAACATTTAATGTAACACCAGTTTGATTATAGAAAATTTAGGCTACATTATTCCAAATATGTTGGGGAGATTAAATTTTTATATTAAATTCTAAGAGTTACATACTGGTAAGAGAAGAACTCTAGGTTTTCATTTCTATTCTATAGTATAAGATTTGCATTATGATTATACCCCCATTATTTATATTTTTTCAATGTGTGCTTCAGAAGACTATGCACTCTTCAATTTTTCCTCCAAGACAACAAGCAAATGAAGGGAAACCTACCTTTTAAAATGGTTTAGAAAAGATATTTCACAAAAGCAGAGAGCAAAAATACTACTAAATGTATAATGATTCCAAATTGAATTATTATTTGGGGAATAAAAAAGGAATAGTGGGAGCCCTCTAAGCATTTAAACACCCATAAGAATGGCTAAAATTAAAAAAAAAACTACCTAGCCATGTGCTGTCAAGTGAATAGAGGGTTTGATGTCAGTTCATTGTCTGTCTTTAAATTTCTACTTGTTCTTGTAAAATGTCAAGTTTCTGTCATACAACATGCTCCTTTCTATGTATGTTCTTTTTCAGGTTTGTAGGGATTATGTACCAATTATTGATTTCTTTTGAAACTGTCTGCCACTGGTTCTTTAAATATATATTTGGTCAAATTAATTTTTCTCCTTTGAAACGTATATTAAAATATTTTTGGAAATTAGTGCTGTCTACTTTACTTGACCCATTTTTCTCCAATTAAGGATTTCTTATTTGTTATGTAGACAAGTGAAACTTACTCTTAAGCACGATACAAAGTTAAAAACACTCAGTGAAGTGATTCACAAACAATTCTTTGAAATATGGAGAAGAAAAACATGTACTACACCTGTAGTTACAGCAGTCTGGTAAGTATGGGCAGAATGATTGCATGACAAAATCCAATCATGTATCTTAGCAACTTAGCCAGACCCTGTCTCAAAGTAAAAAATACTAAAATCCTACAGGTATAATTCACTGCAAAGGACCTGGGCCCTGTATTGGCATGAAAACAGGTGGAGAGGGGACTAACAGAAGGAGGAAAAAGAGAAAGAAAAAAAGATGCTGATAAATTTTCTTCTTGGAAGCTGTCTGCACAAGTAGTAATTCTCATGCTAGGTCTAGGAAAGCTGTGATTCTCCTCTCCTTGACTCTGTTAAAACTTTATTGGCTCTTGTGCATGAAGCACACAACTACAGTGGTGATGATGGTGGATGTGGGTGTCCAAGGACCAAGGAAAGTTCTCAGTGTCCCCAAGGTGGAAGTCTGGGGAGTATCTTCACAACAGGGGGAAAAGAAAGGAGGGAGCTCATCTTCTCTCACAAACTTAACCTGACTCGCTTCCAGCCTTTGAATCTCACTGGGCACAGGTAGCCATACTGACTGATGAACTCCCAAGGCTTACAGCACAGGCAGAGCTATTGTCTTTCACTATTGTTGGGGTGAGTGCTTGAGGCCTTCTCAGACTTCCTTCATGGCTGTCTATGCTTTGGAATCATTCACTCTGAATAAAGACTCTCTGGGTAATAATATGGCCCATATTTTTGGCCAGCTCTATAAAAATGAGTTAGAGTGGAGCAGTGTGCAGGAGATGAAGCATAAGACAGGGGCCCTAGGATAGCAGTTGGGATGTCAGAAACAAAACATGCTGATCAATTTCTTCTCTTCACCTGTGAAAATTAGCCTAAAGGAAATGATCAGATATAAAGATTGACTTGCTGCATGGAAAATCTGATAAGCAAGGTTTTGTGAGCACCTGAAATTTTGATAGGACCTAGTGTGGCTCTGTCAAGGAGCTGAGTTTTCCTTGTACCTCACACCTTCCTTTTGGCCAAAGTTCAGAACAATTTTGACAAAACAATGGCCCTGGCTCAAGGGATGCATTAGCAGATGAAGCATCCAACTGCCTGTGTTTTCTGCTTAAAAGGTGACTTAATGTCTGCACACTGAGACATTTGCTGTTTAATTCAGGAAAAATGGCCCTTATGCTTGAGCTTCAAACCACTCTTATTGGAAGAAAGGCCACATGAGGAAGACAGGGCAAAGTGTAGTGTGGGTCCCTCACCTGTGAGAAAGTGGCCCGCTCAAGTGGTCAGAGGACCTGGAGGAGGACTTTCTGAACAGACAGGGTTGCCAAAAAGACCAGAGGCCCTGGCTGGGTCCCCCTTAGCCTGACATGTGACAGAGGCCCCCCAATCCCAGAACAGGCCTATTTAAGAGCCTTTGAACAAGGACCACTCCCTTCCAAGAAGTAAGGGGAGATGTGTACTGAGATCCCAGAACAAAGAACAGGCCAGGACATAGCACCTCTGACAACGGAACCCATCTCATACACAATTACATCACATAATGTGGCAACATTTTCTACTCTTACAATGCCATGGAACATGGCACCTCCAAACCTTGTTGCAGAATGATGAGGAACAGAATTCCCAGTTGGCTAAGTACATGTATCATTTCAATGTCATTTACAAAAGAGAGAAAACTGGGGAACTGTGAATGGAAGGAAAGTAGTCAGGGAAGGCATGAAAGGAGGAAACAGGGAAATGAGGGATGGTGATGTGACTGAGGCAGCCAGCATAATGGGGCCTTCGTGATTGTGAGGAAAGCAGGACCGTCACATGGGTCCTGCTGTGGCTGTGGGGACACAGTGTCCTCAGCAGTGGCCTTGTATGAGGGAGCAGGAAGCTCTAATGTGGTCAGTGGCCTGGGTAATTTGGAGAGGGATCAGTGGAATGGAGGTAGCTTAAAGAGCTGGCTTGGTGGGTAGGGTAATAGACCAGGAAGAGGTAGCTCTGAGGAGTTATAAGGGAGAAAATGAGTTCTGTATCGGAGATACGAGAAAAGATAATGGGCCTTAATAAGGCACAGGCCTGGGTCCACTGCTACAAGAGGGACTGAGGAAGAGGAATTTTGATGGAGTAAATGAAACCAAGGAGGAAAGGAACCTTCTGGTATGGTTCCATTCCTGTGGACTTTAGAGTGTGAATGCCAGAAACAGGACAAAAGTGTTCCCAGGGCAAGCAGACAGGGAGGAGGCTCAGGTGGCAGTTCCAGGCCACAGAGATTCCCATGTGAAAGGAAGGCGAGAAAGTCTGGAGATGAATGGTGAAGACAATCCCAAAGTCCAAATGACCATTCAGCTTGGACCCTACAACTAATCTTAGTGGAAGCAGGACCACATGAACAAGACAAGGCTATCTGTGGGGTGGGTCCCTCACCTGGCAAATAGTGACCTGCTCAGGTTGGGGATCGGACCTGGAGAAGGACCTCCTGAAAAGACGGAGCTGCCATAAAGCCCAATGGCCTGCCTGGTTCTCTCTTACCACTTCGCATCACACAAGCCTCCAACTAGCAGTGCGGTCTCCTATTTTGTAGCCATTCCCCAAGAACACATCCCTTCCAAGAAGTGAGTCGATGTGTGTACCGAGATTTCACTACATAGTCCAGTGCATGGGAGCAGCGTGGGACAACTGAAGGAACCTCAAACACTATCAGATCCTAGTGTGGGAAGCCAGCCATGGCCCACTGGCTTTTTGAAAGACAACATCTGTTCCTTTTTAAGGACTGCACGTGTTAAACTTGTTTTGACCCTGCACGGGAGAAACTCGGACAGCCAAAGATCTGTAGGAGTCAGGTGCTTCCTGTTAAAGATCTGATGTTATCTATAGGAGTCAGGTGTTGTAACTCCATTTTGTTAAGTTCCTCCACCTATTGTGGGAATCATGATTATTAGTTGCAAGTGTTGTTAATTTGTTTTTCTTGAGCCTGCTTTCTCTTGCCCATGTGAACCCTCGTTCCCGTGGAGCGGGTGTTGAGGTTACTATGGTAATCCTAGCCCATAATAGTTCGGCCTTTTCCTTTAAAAGGCCGGTGCTTGCCGGCAATAAACGTTGCCTTGATCAGACTCTTGTCTTGGCGTCCTTCCTTTCTCTCTGCCCCATCTCCACCCCGCTGCTCTTTCAGGTTTGAGGCACTGCGGGACAGTGCTCTGCGTCGCTGGCTCGCAACATCCTAGACTGAGTCCAACACTTTCTTTGCTTACAATGCCATTTTACACAGCATTTCCCAAACTGGGTGAAGAATGATGAGACACAGGATTCCCAAGTTGGTTAAGTCCAAATTTCATTTCAATGGTATCTGATGGCTCCCCGCTGCTCTTTCAGGTTTGAGGCACTGCGGGACAGTGCTCTGCGTCGCTGGCTCGCAACATCCTAGACTGAGTCCAACACTTTCTTTGCTTACAATGCCATTTTACACAGCATTTCCCAAACTGGGTGAAGAATGATGAGACACAGGATTCCCAAGTTGGTTAAGTCCAAATTTCATTTCAATGGTATCTGATGGCTGTCATCCTCTGACCACTGGAAAGGCAGGGCATTGGAGACAGGCGAGGGGAAGGAAAGTACTGAGGAAAGTCACGAAAAGAAGCAGCATGGAAATGAGGATGGGGGATGTGAATACGGGGCAGGCAGTGCCATAGGGACACGTGGATGTGAGGAATGCAGGGGCGTTCTATGAGCACCTGTTCCTGCAGTGGCAGAGTGGGCACAGTTTCCTCCACCGTGGGACTGTAGGAGGGGGCATGAGGCTCTGATGTGGCAAAGGGGCTGGGAAGTTGGGAGAGAGATCTGATGAATGGAGAGAGACCACAGTGCAGTCTGGTGGCTAGGGGAAAAGCAGGAAACCATGAAGAGGCATGTCTGAGAAGCGGGAGTGAAGAAAAGGAGATCCATTTCATAACTGCAGCAAAGTCTACCCAAGATATTGGGCTTTTTCCAGGCACAGGACTTTGTCAAGGGATACAAGAGGGTCTGAGGAAAAGCACTTTTTCCAGAGCAAAGGACACCAGGCAGAAAAGCCCCTCTCCCATAGGATTCTACTGACTCCACTCTGATGGAAGGTGGTGATCCCTCCAACTTACCAACTATGGAGGTCTGATGTGTCTTTATTGCAGTTGTTCACTTCCATTCTATCTTTTGGAGCTCAGTAAAATGGCCTTTATGTCCACCTGTGCCTCTGCAGTGTTGATCCAGATACTGGCACAAGCAGGAGGCCCAAGAAAATTGGGGGGGTGATCTGATGCTGCCAAGCCACCCGCTACGCTAGGCATTCCTCACCCGTTTGCTCAATGAAGGCCTGGGGCGCTTGCGAGCTCCCCGTGCAGTGGGGCATTCCTCACAGCATTTCCCAATGAAGTCCTGATTCACTGATGGACTCTTCTTTCAGCTGGGCTTTCCTCGCCAGTTTGCTCGATGAAGGCCTCGGGTGCTGGCGAGCTCTGGGTGCACCTGGGCATTCATCACAGCTTTGCTCACCGAAGGCCTTGTTTGCTGGTGAGCTCCTCATGCAGCAGGGTGTTCCTCACCTCTTAGCTTGATGAAGGCCTGGGATGCTGGCAGCTCCCCATGCAGCTCTAGATCACATTGAGTTCATCTGGAGCTCACTCTGTGTCACTTTTCCCACCTGGAATCAACCTTCTGTCTCTTGCCTTTTTTCTATTTGCATGAGTCTTTAATCACTGAGTATATAAAAGAAAAAAAAAAAACACGCTAGGGCTGGGGATTTAGCTCAGTGGTCCCGCCAGCTGTCTTGCAAGCACAAGGTCCCAAGTTCAATCCCTGGTACAAAAAAAAAAAAAGCATGCCATTGTCAATGAACTCAAGGTAGGTGAAAAAGTGAACTAAAATTCAGACATGATTATTTTAGGTTAACCTGTGGACTTCTTTTTCCTACAGTACTACTTTCTCTTTGCCCAAGATTTCTTGAGAACTGTCTTTGTCTCTGGGGTGGCATTTTCTCTACTCCCAGTTCTACCTGCATTACCGCATGTTCTCTCTTTGTCGCCTGCATTGTGTCCTCTTGTCCACACTAGGATCTGGCCAGTTGGTCCTCAACACCTCAAAAGCCTGTGAAGGCTGTACCCTGCTTTCCTTTGCAGAATCTCTTGTCCTTTACCTTGTCATAGAGCACTCCAAACCCCTTGTCAGTTCCATTCCTCATAGTTTTACTCCTCTGGTGACACACTCTATTCAAAGTAGAAGGGAAATTTAACAGTGAAATTCAGACTTGCTCACCCTGTTGGCAACCTCTACCACATCCTAAAATATTTTCCAGACAGCTGGTGAGTAGAGTTTTGTTTGCTGTAACATTCACTGCAGGATCTAATGCTAAAGTTGGAGATAGGCTTTGCAAGCCTCCATGTTACTTGCAGTAGAAATTTCCTAAGATGTTACATTAGAAACAAATCACTGAGTCAGGCATGGTGGTGCATGCCTGTTATCACAGCACTCACAAGGCTGAGGTAAGAGGGTTGCCATGAGTTCGAGGCCAGCCTTGGCTATATAGTGAGTTCAAGGCCAGAATGAGCTACATAGCAAGATTTGTCTCAAAATAGCAAAGAAAAGAAAAACAGGAAACCATCCATTGATCTCCCAGACCTAAGTGTGAGCTTCCCTGTGCAGCTGAACAGTGAACAAAGTGAGTATTTTGTATGGATCTTCTCCAAGGAGATTACAAGAAATTCAGATGTCTCTTGACAGTGGTTATCTAAAACCCATGGGTGGGTATACACTTCCATGGTCTTGGGGAGATAGTGCTATATTCATTTAAAGAAAAATGTAAATAGGTTATCTATGTGGTAATTTGGCAAACAATAAGCAGTGGCAAAAATTATGGTGTGGGGAAAATAAATGAGAAAATAGGACTACAAGTATCTGTGTGGTAAGTAAGCCTCCTTTATTCCTGATAAAAGATATAAGGAGAAGAACACAGAAATGACTGTGTAACAAATATCATGAGGAGGCTACATGTAATTCCTTGGGTCCCTTCAGGAACAGAAAACATTTAATGGTAGGCATGCTAAATTTTTCAACAAAGATAAAGCAGTATAACATCCTTTCACTGCCTTTCATACCAAGAGAAAAATTCTGGTTTGCTTTTTTCTCATTTCTAGGCATGCAACAAGTATTCATGTAACTTTGATCATTTGAGAGACAGCCGAAATTAAGAACTTGGTCATTTACCAGTATGAGGTAAAAAATTCTCCCACATATATGAGGGTTTTTTTTAACTATTACAGATATTTGCAGAAGGGTATCCTTGTATTTGAATCTGAAATATCCCTCAAAGTGTGGCTGATGGCATAGTGGGAAGTGATTTGGCCTGAAAGAAATGAAACCAGCTTATGCTGGACCAAAACCACTGAAGTCATGAACCAAAATAATCTTTTCTCCTCTATGTTTGTTTTCTCAGGAACTTGGTCACAGAGACTAAAACCAGAACAAAACAGGTATTACTGAATCAAGAATGCTACATCTCAATAAGGTGTATTGATCTGTGTCTGTGATCATAGGAATCCCTGAGGCTGAAACAGGAGAATCAGAGCTTGAGCACAGGGTAAGATATGGACTTTGCAAAACTTCATCTTGAAGAAATTAAAAACAGCCAGGCATGGTGGTGCATGCCTGTAATCCCAGCACTTGGGAGGCTGAGGCAGGAGGATCACCATGAGTTTGAGACCAGCCTGAGCTACATAGGGAGTTCCAGGTCAGTCTCAACTATATAGTGAGACCCTGTCTCAAAAAAAAAAAAAAGAAATTAAAAACAAAACAAAAAACTCTGGAGACAGCTAATTCTGATGTTTCTAGATTCAAGTCTCAGTACAAAAAAAAAAATAGCCAGACTAACTATATTGGCTCATGTGAATAAAATAAATGGGCCTATACCCGGAGCCATGTGAAAAACAGAGTAACACAAATGGTATCATGTCGAGAGCAATTCTACATAAATTTTGGGAAAACATCATTTCATAATTAAAGTATGACTAAGCTGTCTGAGGCTCAATATACCTTACCCCTGAGCTGGCTACAGCATGTGAAAAAGTAATTCCGTTTTGCCTTGGGTCACAGTTGAAGCCTCCATGGTCCCATGACACTGGCGCTCACTGGCAAGATTACAGCAGCTGAAGACATCCTGGTACCTTGAGAACCAAGTAATAAGACAAAAGAGAAAGGTTTCACCTGGGGAGGGACTAATCCCTGGTCAAACTTAAGTCATCCACTATTGGGAGAATGTCTCTGCTCGCAGTCTGTTCCTTCTCAAAGAACCTCATGCCTTAAGATCTTCATCAGCTCCTCTTTGTCCTAGTGTCGCGAACCGGCGATGCAGAGCACTGTCCCGCAGTGCCTCAAACCTGAAAGAGCAGCGGAGTGGAGATGGGGCAGAGAGAAAGGAAGGACGCCAAGACAAGAGTCTGATCAAGGCGACGTTTATTGCCGGCAAGCACCGGCCTTTTAAAGGGAAAGGCCGAACTATTATGGGCTAGGATCACCATAGTAACCTCAACACCCGCTCCACGGGAACGAGGGTTCACACGGGCCTCAACACCCGCTCCACGGGAACGAGGGTTCACACGGGCAAGAGAAAGCAGGCTCAAGAAAAACAAATTAACAACACCTGCAACTAATAATCATGATTCCCACAATAGGTGGAGGAACCCAACAAAATGGAGGTACAACACCTGACTCCTATAGATAACATCAGATCTTCGGCTGTCCAAGTTTCTCCCGTGCAGGGTCAAAACAAGTTTAACACGTGCAGTCCTTAAAAAGGAACAAATGTTGTCTTTCAAAAAGCCAGTGGGCCATGGCTGGCTTCCCACATGCTAGGACCACTAACCCTAGGTCACCTGAAGCTGTAAGACTGAAAATTTCACTTTTACTCCATGGAGTATGAACAGCTGAAAGGGCCTTCACGTTGCTGAGCCCCAGGGCTCAGCAAGGCTCCAGGAGCTTGTCAGACAGGGAGAGTCATCCAGCAAGGAACACACCAGGCTCATAGGTAGATAGACCTGTATTACTCTGGTCAGATGGCACTCTCAGAACAAAGCAGCTCAGAGAGGCCCCGCACAGGGGTCACCAGAGTTTTTTTTTAAGGCAAGGGAAGAGGATTGCAAGTACAGCAAGTGGGCCAGGGTTTAGGGGGTTGGTTTTCTGCTATCTGTCTAAAGGAGTCAGCTATACGGCACACCTGGTCTTGCACATGGACCATCTCCTGACCTCAGGATGTTTTGTTCTAAGGAGGCCTTGAGTCACTATCTTGTTTACCCATACCAGGCTTCCATACATGTGGGAAACATGATTCTTAGTTGCAAGTGTTGTTAACTTTAGTAACTCCATTTTGTTAAGTTCCTCCACCTATTGTGGGAATCATGATTATTAGTTGCAAATGTTGTTAACTTGCTTTTGTTGAGCTTGTTTTCTCTTTCCTGCTTGAACTCTCATTTCTGTGGAACAGGTGTTGAGGTTACTATGGTAATCCTAGCCCATAATAGTTTGTGGGTTTTTTTTTTCCTTTAAAAGGCTGATGCTTGCCTGCAGTAAATGTCACCTTGATCAGACTCTTGTCTTGGCGTCCTTCCTTTCTCTCTGCCCCATCTCCACCCCGCTGCTCTTTCAGGTTTGAGACACTGCTGGACAGTGCTCTGCGTCGCTGGCTCACGACGCATACACTCTGTTTGAATCTTATCTTCGAGCTGGGTAGAAAGAAATGTGTGCTGCTACATGCTGGCTAACTATGGGTTACATAGTGGTTAGGGTCCCACAAAGCCCCCTCCAATTATTGTGTGTACCCAATAAATGATGGCTATCTTGGAGAGTCTTTCTCTTTGCTCACTCTGAGGCACTGACCTCCTGGGTCCCCATATACTTTGAAACTATGCAAGTCTCTATTGCCTTGTTTTTTCTTCTATTTTGTGTTTATTTTAGTTTTTGCTTTTTGCTTTTTTTTTGAGTCAGGGTCTCACTATGTAGTGGAGACTGACCTGGAACTCACTTTGTAGCCCAGGCTGGTCTCAAACTCACAGTGATCCTCCTGCCTCAGCCTCCCAAGTGCTGGGATTATAGACGAGCCACTACGCCTGGCTCTATTGTTTTTTTTTTTTTTTTAGCCCTCCTTGTTGCCTGTTCTTGGTAGTCAGAGGATTGATTGCCCTCTGATACTACCATTTTAATAAAAATTAGAAGAATTTTGAAGAAGTCTGCACTCCTTGGATTGACCAAGAAATGAAGAAGAGAATTATTATAAAAAATTTTGATAATTGTTGTCTTTTGAGCACCTACTCTGGACAAGGGAGCCTGCAATTGGGCCTCTGTATCTCATGTTCCTCTCCTTCCTGCTCTTATAGAGTACACTACCAAATGTTCTTAGGAGTACAGTCAGCCACATGACTGGCCCTCACCACTGACAGACATCTCAAAGTAATAGCTCCCCTTTCCTTACCAAATGTTTGATGTCTAATTTACCACTTTCCCTGCTTTTCTTTCAATCAACATCACATAGAGCGATCATGCACTTATAATGTTGAACTCTAAGAAGAAAGTAATCTGGACTCTTTGTTAACTATTACAGCAGGGTGTCTGCCAATCCACACAGATGATTTTTAGCTTCCCAAGTCAGGTGGAAAAGTCAGTCTACAGCAGCACTAGAAGTTGTATAACTCATCAGTAAATCAAAATTAATACAGCATGCAAATTTCTCATGAAAACAAACATTTCAGGTGCATTAAAATAAAAATGGAAAAAT
>NW_022974874.1:0-11107 GCF_012274545.1 Fukomys damarensis | reverse complement strand
ATTGTTTATAAATACCATAGTTTCTTTATCTATTCATCTTTTGATGGACATACAGTATAGGCTACTTCAAAGACTTAGACACATCATGAGTTGTTCTGCTGTAAATATGAGTATGTATGTATCACTATAAAGTGATGTCTTTAACAGTTCTGGAAAGATAGAAGGGGGAATTGCTGGATCAAATGGAATTTCTATTTTTAATCTTTTGAGGAATCACTGTACTGATTTCCATAGAGATTGTCCTAGTTTACATGCCCATCAACAATGTAAAAGTGTTCTGTTTTTTTGGTACCAGGGATCAAACTCAAGGCAGGTGATGGCACCATTGAGCTAAATCCCTGGCCCGAAAAGGGTTCTTTTTCCATGCAGCCTTGACAACATTTGTTATTATTTGATTTGTTGATGATAGCCATTCTTTCTGGAGTAAGATGGAATCTAAGTGTTAATTTGCACTTTTCAAATAATCAGTGATGTTGAACATTGAACATTTTTTCATATATTTATTTGCTGTTTGTACTTGTTCGTCTGAAAAGTGGCTATTCATTTTGGATGCTCAGTTTTGGATGAGCCTTTAAATTTGGGAGATTTTTTTTATTTTAATTCTTTATGTATTCTAGTTATTAGTCCTTTGTGTGAGGAATAGCTAGTAAAATTTTTTCCCATTCTGCTGGTTACCTCTTCACTCTGTTGGTGATTTATTTTGCTGCGCAAAAGCTTTATAATATGATGGGATCCCAGTTGTTGATTCCATGTAATAATTTCCTTTGCGATCAAGGTTTTGTTCATAAAGTCTTTGCCTATACCTATTCTTCAAGAGTTCTGCCTATTCTGTCTTCCAACAGATCAAGTGTTTCTGTTTTTAATATTTAGATCTTTGATCCATTTTAATTTTAGTTTAGTGTATGGTGAAAGATATGGGCCTTGGTTTAATCTTCAGTACATGGAAAGCCAGTTTTCCCAGTACCATTTGTTAAAGAAGGCTGTCTTTCTTCCATTGAAGATGTTTAACCCCTTTGTCAAAGATAAGATAGCTGAGGGCCGGAAGTTTAACTCAGTGGCACTGTGCCTGCCTTGCAATTTCAAGGTCCTGAGATTGATCCCTAGTCCCCTCACCCCCAAAAAAGATAGTTGAATGTGTTTGGAGTTGTTTCTGCATTTTTTCATTCTATTCTGTTGATCTTCCCTCCAGTCTTTCTCTCTCTTTTTTTTTACAAGTACCATGCTGTTTTAATCAAGGTAGCTTTGTAGTATAATTTCAAGTCAGGGACCATGATACCTAAAGTTTTATTGACTAAAATTGCTTTTTCTATTGTAGGTCTCTTCTGGTTCCAGATGAATTTAGGATTTTCTCTAATTCTTGTGCTATTGTTATTTTGATTTGGATTGCATTAAATATGTATAACAGTTTTGGAAGTGTGGCCATTTCCACTATATATTGGTTTTGCCTATGCAAGAGCAAGAGATAGCTTTCAATTTCTGGTATTCTCTTCAATGCCCTTTTCAGAGTATTGTAGCTTTCAGTGTAGAGGTCTTCCTTCTTTAGATTGGTTCTGAAGTATTTCATTTTTTTCTGATGCTATTAATGAAAGGTGTTGTTTCCCTAAGTTCTCTCTTAGTTTGTTATTTTTATTAAGGAGTGCTATTATTGATTTTGGGGTGCTGGCTTTGTATCCTGCTTTGCTACTGAATTTGGTTATTAAATCTAGGAGTCTTTTGCTGGGGTTTTGGAGTCATCTATATAGAATATCATGTCATCTACAAATAGTAATTTATTTTCTTCCTTTCCTATCTTTATTCCTTTTATTTCTTTCTCTTACCTAATTTCCAGAACTGTATTGAATGGGAGTGGTGATAGTGGACATCCTGTCTGGTTCCTGATTTTAGAGTAAAAGATTTTAGAGTAAAAGCTTTCAGTGTTTGGCCATTTATTTAGTGTGATGTTGGGTGTTGATTTTTATCAGATTCAGATAAAGACCTTCTATTTCAGTTTTCTTTAGGATTTTCATCAGGAATGTATGTTAGACTTTGTCACATGCTTTTTCTGCATCTATTGAGATGATCATGTGGTGTTTTTCCTAGGTTTTGTTAATGTGGTGGTGTATTACATTTATTGGTTTGCATATGTTGAACCATCCCTGCATCCCTAAGATGAATCCTATTTACTTGGTCATGGCATATAATTTCTTGATGATTTGCTGCATATATCCGATTCTGGTATTTTCAACTCCACAGAAGTTCAGGGTCATCCCAGCTTATGGTTGTGCGATTGGGACCTGAGTCATTCATACTAACACTCTGGGTGTCTCTGGCCGACCTGACCTTGGTCAGCTCCCTCACTGCAGATGTCTCCTGTGGTTGTCCCTTACTTAGTCCCTGGGAGCCCTGAAGTGAATTCAACTCATAGCTGCTTGAGTCCCAGGTTCAGTTGGCCTCTCCCTAAAATAGCATCTAACCAAGTAGCCTCTCCAGGGGACACAGAAGATGCTTGTACTGGAGTCACTCACCAGATATTCTAGTACCCAGCATCCATTGTGTTCCACTGGTATGTTTCTCCCTGGAGGATGCTGGCGTCACCCACCTTCACTGTGTCTATGTAGATTTGAGCCTACTCATGCTGAGAGCCAGGGAGAAAGTGCAATTTGCCATCTCCTTTTCCTGTGTTGAGGTCTGTCTCTTCATTTTCTCTGTATGTTCTAATTTTCCCTTCAGATCCTTCCTGAATTGCAAGGATCCACCTTTTCTTTCCCAATTTGTTATATTCCAGTGACCGGATTTTGAATCCTAGAGAGGTTCATTTGTTGCTGTTTCCCACTTTTCCATCTTCCTAGACATTGAGCTTTATAATTTTTTTCCTTACACTAGCTTTGGATTTGGATTTTTTTTTTTTAAAGACCTTGAGCTGCATAATTAGTTCATTTATTTGGGCTTGCTGTGTTGTTTGTTTGTTTGTTTTTGATACCCGGGATAGAACTTAGGACCTTATTTATGCTTGTGAGGCAGGCAGTGGTACCACTGAGCTAAATCCCAGGCCCTGTTTGTCTTAGGATTGCTTTCATTATGTCCTGTAGGTTCTGGTACATTGTACTGGTATTATTGTTGATTCTAGGAACTAATTTCTTCCTTGATTTCTGCTGTGACCCATTGATTACTCAAGAGGGTATTGTTTAATTTCCGTGTGTTTGCATAATTTCTGTGGTTTCTTTTGCCATTGATTGCTAGTTTAATTACACTATTTTGTGATGGTATACATGGGATAATTGATTCTTTTGCTTTTACTTAAGCATGGGTTATGGATTAGTATGTGGTTTATTTTGAAGAAATTCCATGTGCCATTGAGAAGAATATGTATTGTGTTGTTGGGTGGAACACTCTACATAGTAAGCTCATTTATCTGAAGATGTGGTTAACTTTGATAGATCTGTGTTTTGTTTTGTTTGTTTTTTGTCTAGTTGATCTATTTGTGATGGGGATATTGGGGTCCCCTGCAGTCATTGTATGGATGTTTATAAACAGATCTTTTATGTCCAGTAGTATTTGTTTCGAGGAGTTGGGTGTGCCCATGTTTGGTGCATATATGTTTGTAATTGTTATCTCCTCTTTTTGAATTGTTCCTTTAACCAATATGTAGTGACCTTCTTTCCCTCCTTTGATGAGTTTTGGCTTGAATTTCACTTCATCTAAAATAGAACTTGTGGTTGTTTTTAGGCTCCTGTTGCATCGAATATTGTTTTCCATCCTTTGATTTTTAGTTTATGGATTTCTTTTTGGATGAAATGTGTTTCTTGTTTACAGAATACTGTTAGGGTTTGTTCTTTCTTTTTCTTCCTTTTTGAAATCCAGTCTACAAATTTGTGTCTTTTGATTGGAGAGTTGAGACCAATCATATTTAGTGTTATTACTGAAAGGTATTGACTTCTGTCCTAGCTTTTTTTTTTTGGTGATTCCTTTTTTTTTCCTTCATCTGCTTAACTTGCTCACCTTACTTGGAGTATTCATTCCATTAGATGTTTTCTTTTTCTTTTTTTTGGTACCTGGGATCAAATTCAGTACCTTGCGCTTTCCATTAGACGTTTTTTGGCATTATTGGCTTTATTGTTTCTTTCTAGGATATCCTTGAGAATTTTTTGATCTGCTGGATTAGTGGTCATGATTTTTTTTTTTTTTTTTTTTTTTTTTTTAAGTACAGGGATCAAATTGGGGACCTTGTGATTGCAAGGCAGGCAGCAGAACCACTGAGCTAATTCCCTGGCGGTCATGAATTTCTTAAGGTGTCCTTTTTTGAGTGTTTTGTTTTGTTTTGTTTTTTGTTCTTTTTCCTGTACCGGGGATTGAACTTGGGCCCTTGCGCTTGTGAGGCAGGTGGTGGAACCTCTAAGCTACATCCCTGGCCCTCTTTAGGTGTCCTTTTTCATGGAAAAAATCTTATTTCTCTATCAATTTTGAAAGAATTTTTCAGGATATTATTTTGACTTGGAAATTGTTTTCTTTTAGGACCTGAAACACTTCACTCTAAGCACTCCTGGCCTTTAAGGTTTGTATTGAGAAATATGCTATAATGTGTTTGTCTTTATAAGTGGTTGATTTTTTGTTTGTTTGAATTTGGTTTTTTCCAAAAGCTTTTAGGATTCTGTCCTTGTGTTAGACTTCTGGGATTTTGACCAGGATGTGTCTTGGAGAAGTTCTTTTCTGATTGTGGCTATTTGTGGTTCCATTTGTATTGCTTAACTGTATGTTAGTTTTTTCACTTTACCTGAAAAGCTTTTTCTGCTTTTATTTTTGTAAATAGGTTTTTTGGTCATTTTTGTTGTCTTTTGATTTTTCACTAATTCCATTTAATCTTGGATTAGTCTTCTTAATGTCATCTGGCAGCTATTGTATCCATTTTTCATGATATCTTGTTTTTAACATCTCTGAGTATGTGGTTACCTGCATTTATTTTTGTTGTCTTTTGATTTTTCACTAATTCCATTTAATCTTGGATTAGTCTTCTTAATGTCATCTAGCAGCTATTGTATCCATTTTTCATGATATCTTGTTTTTAACATCTCTGAGTATATGGTTACCTGCATCAGCCCTAACTCTGAATTTGACACTCTGTTCTCACTTTGGTCACTTTTCCTGCCACTGTTTTCTCCCTCCCCCCCTCCTAGATTTCTGTTTGATAGCTATTCATGGGCTCTTACTCTTTGCTAAACTGGTCATTCATGTTCTCTATCACTTTGTTTAGGTCAGCTAGCCTTTTTTTTTTTTTTTTTAATTAGTGTCTTCTGTAAGCTCACTGATTGTTTTTGATTATTAACACATTCATGGTGGGGCCATACTTTGTATGTCTTCCACATCTAATGTCAAATAGCTAACCACTGGTTGATCAAGCCAGTGGGAACATGTTAAGTCCATTATCTGTTTAGTTATATTCTCTTTGTTCTTACCAGGTACCTCATTGGTTTGTTTTTGTTTTCTTTTTCCTCGTCCTTTTATCATTTTGTGTAATTCAGCTTTTAGGGCTTTGATTTCCTCCCCATTACACCACATGGATCAGCTTTGGGGGAGTTGGAAATTTTTGGAGGCGTTGTGTTGCCATGTTTTCCCATGTGTCTAGTATGTTTGTGTGGGTGTGCCCACATATGCACGAATGCATGTATGCTGAGGGTTGAGGATCAGTTGTAGTGTAAGGACTTTGTTGGTAGTGCAGATATCTCTTTAGTGTCTGCTTTCCAGTGATGTGCTCTGGGCATTGCTAACTATAGGCTATTGTCTCTGTCTAAAGCTCTGACCTCATCTGTTAATTTGAGGAGATAAAGTGTAATATAATTGGCCTAGCATCTATTCTCCAGAAATTAACTGCAGTATTGTTTATGACGCAAAGACAAACCATATTCTGACATATAGTAAAAATCATTATCAACTGTGCAGTTGCAGTAATATCAGCATAAGAGTCCTAGACAAATTGAGTATCAATAAATGGTAGCTACTGTTTTACCACCCTTAATGAAAGAGATCTGTAATAATAATACATAAAAAGACAAACCAAATATTAACCTGCAGTAAATATCTACTAAATTCAATAGTTGTAGTTCCTTTAAAAATGTAAAAGCATTCAACAGCAGTGGCATGAAAAGAATATCAGAACATCAATAAAACTTAATGATAATACTAGTAAAAATAAAGATAGTAGGAAGGAGAAAGTGAAAGAAGTAAAATTTGAAAAATAAAAAAGGAAAGATTAGACAGGAGAGAAAAGTGAGATAAAGGATCCTGTCGAGTAAAAGAAGATTAATAGAATTAAATAAAGTATTAGAAAAGGACAAATGAACCAAAGAAGAAAAGAGAGAGGGGAGGGAGAGAGAGAAAGAAAAAGAGAAAACCCCTTTAAAAGGAAAAAGAATAAAAAGAGAAATGAATCCCAAAAATTTACCACTGTGTTTTTGAATGAGTGGTTTCTTTCTGTCGTCTGCCATATTGGAATCCACCAGAGGTGGGGAGGAATAATGAATCACTACCAGGACCTATTTTGTATTCATACTCACATTTTTGTGTGAGAGAGCTGAATCCTGGCCCCTCTTTTCTACTAGCATGGCTGGTCAGTGCTGTCTACCTTATGACTGTATTCATCCCAGTGACTCCCAGATTCCATGTCTCCCTGTTTGCCCCAAGTCACTGCTTTCTCTGCCTGTCTGTATGGCCTGTGAGTTTGTGACATTCCTCCTCTCCCACTCCATAGTTCTGTCAGTTTCTTAGTTTCTTTGTAGTTTTCTAGTTTTCCTTCAGCTCCCCTAATTCCTGGAGATCTATTTGTTTTTGTTTTTATTCTTCACCAAGCTGTTTTGCAGGTATCTTGATTCCTGATCTTGGAGAGGCTATATTTTGCTGCCAATATTTATTCTGTTATTTTTATTCTCCTGATTTCTCTATTTTAATCACACATCATTAAATTTGTTTTGTGATTATTTCCAGTTACTGATTTTGATTAGATTTTGTGTGATACTAAATTTTTCAAGAGACCTCCTCATCCTCTGCTATATAGGTACATTGTAATTATATTGTAGTTTAGACTGAATTCTTAAAGTATGTTGAAAAGTTTTCTAACACGTACTTTAATGTGCTTTCAGTGTACAGTGGCATCTCAGTTCATAATGCTTCTGTTTGCAAACTGCATCAGGTGACAGACATGACTGCAGCCATCTTCCCTGCAGGAACATGAATGGGCTCATCTTCTCCAGAATTGTGGAACGAATTAAGTCTGTGAACTGAAGCTCCACTGTATCTTTTTAAACTATAGGTCCTGATTCTATAGGTTTAGGGTGGATTCAGAGATTTTGTATTTCTAAAAAGTTCACAGGTAATACAGTGTTTTTGGTTCACCATACCACATATTGAATAACAGTAGTGTAGAGGTTAATAAAGTTAGAAAAATGAGTAATTGCCTATAGAATCAAAAGGTTTTAGGAATGAAGTATAAAGTTCTGGTTATTAAAGAATTTTTATATTTTTCAGTTCTGATAGAAATACCTGCATGAGTATAAAATAGTGCTTTAAAGTATAAATTTGTCTATTTACCTTGTTTTCTTTTTCTGTTTATCAAAAGAAGATCAAGGTTAATAAAGTTAGAAAAATGAGTAATTGCCTATAGAATCAAAAGGTTTTAGGAATGAAGTATAAAGTTCTGGTTATTAAAGAATTTTTATATTTTTCAGTTCTGATAGAAATACCTGCATGAGTATAAAATAGTGCTTTAAAGTATAAATTTGTCTATTTACCTTGTTTTCTTTTTCTGTTTATCAAAAGAAGATCAAAAATGGTATATACTTTAGGCTTTTCCAGTTAGGTGTTTTGTTTTGTTTTGCTTTGTTTTTTTGAGACAGGGTCTCACTATGTAGTTGAGACTGACCTGGAACTCACTAACTCACTATGTAGCCCAGGCTGGTCTCAAACTCACAGCGATCCTCCTGCCTCAGCCTCCTGAGTGCTGGGATTGCAGGTGTGTGCCACCACGCCCAGCTCCAATTAGTTTTAAGGATGTTTTTGATCTCTAAATGTGAAAATTATCTCGCTTTTTTTTTAACCTTCTCAATTTTGGCTTTCTTACTTATTTTTGTTTTGTTTTTGAGACAGGTTTTTACTATGTATCCAGACTAGACTTGAATTCATTGTGTAGCCCAGACTAGTCTCAGTATTTTTTTTCCCCCTTGGATAGCAGTTTTATAGCCTCAGGCTTTCTGCCTCAGCCATTTGAGTGCTGGAATTACAGATGTATGCCACCATACCTAGACCAGTTTTTTTTTATATTGAAAAAGTTCAGATCTCCATTAGAAAACTTGTACAGTCCAATGAAAACTCATACTGTACACGTATTAACATTTTGCAACCTTTGTTTTCTCTTATTTCTTTTTTCCCCAGATTTTTTTTTTATTAATTGTATTTGGCCTATAAGGCTGCATTATAATCAAAAGGTTGGTTACAATGTGTGGAATTTTTAAAAAGGAAATATGATTCAAAAATTCAGTGATTTTTAGGTGAAGGCAGTGAGCTCTTTAAAATGCCCAATTCTCCTGTATCACCTAAATATTGTCTATAGTGTAAACAAATCCAATAATACCTTTGTATTTCTCTTAATTTAGATTTCATAGGTGTAGACATTTTAATTTTGAATGGAAGCAATAACTAGGGATAAAAGCATGCATTTGTTAAGCAAAATATGGTTAGTATTAAGGTAGTTGCTCATGTGCCAACCTCTCCTGAAGGTTGGGAATTAGACAAGTAAGTTTTTGGGCTAAGACACCCCCCATCCTGATGTGCCTAAAAAGACACTACCATTTGTCATGATAGACATCTATAACTGTGTGACAAATTATAGGTTGGCTATCCCTTATCCAGGATGCTTGAGAAAGACCAGATGTCTTTCACATGTGAGGGGTTTTTTAGATTGTAGAATATTTGCCTAGACATTACCAGTTAAGCATCACTACTCTAAGAAATCTGAAATGCTCTAAAATAATGAAAAAATTTTGAGTGTCATTTTGACGTCCAAAAAATTTCACAATTTTGGATTTTGGATTAGGGTTGCCAAATCTGTGCCACAAATGTAGCAGTTTAAAATACATGTATTTTACATGTATTTTCCAACCATTTCTGTGGGTCAGCAGTCTGGGCATGGTTAACTTAATCCTCTGCTCAGCGCTGTAAACACAGAAGAGAAATGTGGATATAGTAATATATATATATATCCCCAAAAAAACAACTCTCTGTAGCCAGAGTAGAAAAGATTAGAAATTCATGAAAATAGCAGTTTAGCAGTTTTCTTTGGATAATGAAATTAAAGACTTCAGTTCCTTCACTATAGTTTTCTACATTTAAAAAACCTCTGAGTTACTTTTCTAGCTCCTGAGACAAAATACCAGATACCGAAAGTTAAAAGAGAAGAGATTTATTTTAGCTCACGGTTTGTAGAGGTTTCAGTTTATAGTCATAGCCCATAGTCGGCACCAAGGCAGGATGGCATGGCAAACAATGCAGTAAGCCTGCCTTCTTTCTGTTTCTTTATATTCCATCCAGGCTACAGGCCTACTCATTGGTGCCATCTATACCCAGGGTGGGACCTCCATTATCTGCAACTTAATTCCAGTATCACACCTTAATCCACATTCACATACCTACCTTAACTCAGCCACCTTTGTATCTATGAGTACATGTGGATTTTAGGGACATGGAGATACAAGCCATAATACTCTGCAAATATGTTTCTCTGTGTAAAACTTTTAGAATTAAAATGAATAATCACTTTACAGGATATAAATGTTCTCTGCTAAAATTTTGGAAAATATAGAAAATTTTTTTTTTTGGAGACAGGATTTCACTTTGTAGTTCAGGCTGACCCTGAACTCACTATTTAGCTCAAGCTAGCCTTGATCTTAAGATGATCCTTCTACCCCAGCTTCCTGAGTGCTGGGATTGCAAGCATGCACCACCATGCTCAGGAAAAAAAGAAATATTTTAAAATGAATAACAGACTCCTCAATTTTAAAGTAACAATAAATGGAAGACTCTGTGGAACCTATAGAATGGGAAAAATATTTGCAAATCAAGTATCTAATAACAGCTTAGAGTGTAGTATAAAAACCCTTTAGAGTGAAAAGACACTTAACAAAAAGACAATCAAAGGCTTTGAGAAGATATTTCTTCAGAGAAGAGATCTGTAATTGGTCAGTAAGCAGAAGAAAAGATGCTTTTCATAATTAGTCTTTAGGGAAATAATTTGCGGAAAGAATAACCCCTTCATATCCACTAGATTCATCATAATAAAAAGATGGAGAAGATGTATACTAATTAGAACCTTCATATATTAGTAATGAAAATCTAAAATGATGCTGTTCTCAAACATTCTTACATATCTTCAAGTGTTAAAGTAGACTTACAGTGTGATCCAGCAATCCCAGTCCTAGTAATATACCCAAGAGAATTGAAAACATATGTCCACACTGAAATTGTACATGAAAGCACATAGCTGCATTATACATAATAGGCAAAAAGTAGAAACAACCCAGGTGCCTGCCCATAATGTAACAAAGTACAGCTTAACACACAACAGAATAGAATTCCTTCATGAAAAGGAATGATGGGCTATAACTTTGAAAATACCATGTTAAGCGAAATAAAGAAGATGCAAAAAACTGCATACTGCAGAGTTTGTTTCTATTAGATGTCTACAAATATATAAAGATAACATTGCTGTTTTTTTTGGGCTGGAGAGAGGGCAGTAGGTAAAATGACAATTAGTGAATATGGAATTTTTTCTTTCTGAGGTGATGAAAATGCTTTTGGAGAAGTGATGGTGATTGTACAAACTTGAGAATACAATGTAAAGTCATGGAAATTGTACTTTAAAAAATTTTTTGAGGAGCTATGTAACTTAATTGAGGTTTTTGGAGGTAGAAAGGAGAGGCTGAAGAAGTAAGTGCCTAAATGCGCAGTGATTTATATCCTTGGCAGCCTGGATCTTCCTGATATTGTTGTTACAAAAATGGTATACTTTTTAAAGGGGTGACTTTTCCCCCCTGGTGTTGCTGGGTATTGAACCCAGGGTGGTGGCGGCAAACCTGTGGCACACATT
>NW_022974873.1:28286-29346 GCF_012274545.1 Fukomys damarensis | reverse complement strand
CCAGAACTCTGTATACTTGGGGATAGATTCAGTTTGACGTTAGAACACAAAAGCACTTTGCAGAGGTCTTCTGCATTTTAAAGTGCTGTTTTCCCCGGGAAACAGCTTCTCTCGCCCCTAGCCGTTTAAAGCGAAATCGGTCAGATTCATGAATGTGAAGCACTCCACAGAGAAAGTGCTGCAACTCTGTGAGTTTACCAGTAATGTCCACCTCGTATGTGGAGCACAACTGTATTCCTTTTTGTTTATAGGTCTCTGCCTGGCAGAGATTCAAACACTGTTGTGTGGCAATTTTCGCAGAGAGGCCCTTCAGTCCAAAGAGAGTGCCTAGCAGCTCTGAGTGCACACAAGCCTCCAGAACTCTGTATACTCGGGGATAGGTTCAGTTTGAAGTTAGAGAACAAACGCACTTTGCAGAGGGCCTCTGCGGTTTAAAGTGCAGTTTTCCCTGGCAAACAGCTGCTCTTGCCGCTTAGCAGTTTAAAGCGAAAGCAGTGAGTTTTATGAATGTGAAGTACTCCACAGAGAAAGGTGCTGCAACTCTGTGTGTTTCCCACTGAAGTCCAGCCCCTATGTGGAGTACAACTGTATTACTTTTTTTTTGTAAGTATCTGCCTGGCAGAGATTGAAATACTGTTGTGAGGCACTTTTTGGAGAGAAGCCCTTCAGGCGTAAGAGAGTGCCTAGCAGCTCTGAGTGCACACAAGCCTCCAGAACTCCATATACTTGGGGATAGTTTCAATTTGACGTTAGAACACAAACGCACTTTACACAGGGCTTCTGCAGTTTAAAGTGAAGTTTTCCCCGGGAAACATTTTCTCTCACCGCTTAGCCGTTTAAAGAGAAAGTGGTCAGTTTCATGAATGTGAAATACTCCACAGAGAAAGGTGTTGCAACTCTGTGAGTTTACCAGTGAAGTCCACATCTTATGTGGATTACAACTGTATTCCTTTTTGTTTATAGGTCTCTGCCTGGCAGAGATTGAAACACTGTTGTGAGGCACTTTTAGCAGAGAAGCCCTTCAGACCTAAGAGAGTGCCTAGCAGCTCTGAGTGCACAC
>NW_022974873.1:27569-27975 GCF_012274545.1 Fukomys damarensis | reverse complement strand
TTCAGGCCTAAGAGAGTGCCTAGCAGCTCTGAGTGCACACAAGCCTCCAGAACTCTGTATACTTGGGGATAGGTTCAGTTTGACATTAGAAGACAAACGCAATTTGCAGAGAGCTTTTGCGGTTTAAAGTGCAGTTTTCCTTGGGAAACAGCTTCTCTCGCCGCTTAGCTGTTTGAAGCGAAAGCGGTCAGTTTCATGAATGTGAAGTACACCACAGAGAAAGGTGTTGCAACTCTGTGAGTTTACCAGTGATGTCCACCTCGTATGTGGAGCACAACTGTATTCCTTTTTGTATGTAGGTCTCTGTATGGCAGAGATTGAAACACTGTTGTGGCGCACTTTTAGCAGAGAAGCCCTTCAGTCCAAAGAGAGTGCCTAGCAGCTCTGAGTGCACACAAGCCTCCAG
>NW_022974873.1:13659-27492 GCF_012274545.1 Fukomys damarensis | reverse complement strand
GGTTTAAAGTGCAGTTTTCCACAGGAAGCAGCTTCTCTCGCCGCTTAGCTGTTTAAAGTGAAAGCGGTCAGTTTCATGAATGTGAAGCACTCCACAGAGAAAGGTGCTGCAACTCTGTGAGTTTACCAGTGAAGTCCACCTCTTATGTGGAGCACAGCTGTATTCCTTTTTGTTTGTAGGTCTCTGCCTGGCAGAGACTGAGACACTGTTGTGAGGCACTGTTAGCAGAGAAGCCCTTCAGGCCTAAGAGAGTGCCTAGCAGCTCTGAGTGCACACAAGCCTCCATAAGTCTGTATACTTGGGAATAGATTCAGTTTGATGTTGGAAACCAAACGCACTTTGCAGAGGGCTTCTGCGGTTTAAAGTGCAGTATCCCCGGGAATCAGCTGCTTTCGCGGCATAGCCATTTAAAGCGAAAGCGGTCAGTTTCATGAATGTGAAGTACTCCACAGAGAAAGGTGGTTCAGCTCTGTGAATTTCCCAGTGAAGTCCACCTCTTATGTGGAGTACAACTGTATTCCTTTTTGTTTTGTAGGTCTCTGCCTGGCAGAGATTGAAACACTGTTGTGAGGCACTTTTAGCAGAGAAGCCCTTCAGGCCTAAGAGAGTGCCTAGAAGCTCTGAGTGCACACAAGTCTCCAGAACTCTATATACTTGGGGATAGGTTCAGCTTGACATTAGAAGACAAACGCACTTTGCAGAGGGCTTCTGGGGTTTAAAGTGCCGTTTTCCCCGGGAAACAGCTTCTCTCCCCGCTTAGCCGTTTAAAGCGAAATCGGTCAGTTTCAAGAATGTGAAGTACTCCACAGAGAAAGGTGCTGCAACTCTGTGAGTTAACCAGTGAAGTCCACCTCTTATGTGGAGCACAACTGTATTCCTTTTTGTTTGTAGGCCCCTGCCTGGCAGAGTTTGAAACACTGTTGTGAGGCACTTTTAGCAGAGAAGCTCTTCAGGCCTAAGAGAGTGCCTAGCAGCTCCGAGTGCACACAAGCCTCCAGAAGTTTGTACACATGGGAATATGTTCAGTTTCACGTTAGAACACAAACGCACTTTGCAGAGGGCTTCTTCGGTTTAAAGTGCAGTTTTCCCTGGTAAACAGTTTCTCTTGCCGCTTAGCCATTTTAAGCAAAAGCGGTCACTTTCATGAATGTGAAGCACTCCACAGACAAAGGTGGTGCAACTCTGTGAGTTTACCAGTGAAGTCCACCTCTTATGTGAAGTGCAACTGTGTTCCTTTTTGTTTGAAGGTCTCCGCCTTGCAGAGATTGAAACACTATTGTGAGTCACTTTTAGGAAAGAAGCTCTTCAGGCCTAAGAGAGTGCCTAGCAGCTCGGAGTGCACACAAGCCTCCAGAACTCTGTGTACTTGGGCATAGGTTCAGTTTGACGTTAGAACACAAACGCACTTTGCAGAGGGCTTCTGTGGTTTAAAGTGCAGTTTTCCCCGGGACACAGATGCTTTCGCCGCTTATCCGTTTAATGCCAAAGCAGTCTGTTTCATGAATGTGAAGTACTCCACAGAGAAAGGTCCTGAAACTCTGTGAGTTTCCAGTGAAGTCCACCTCCTATGTGGAGTACAACTGTATTCCCTTTTGTTTGTAGGTCTCTGCCTGGCAGAGATTGAAACACTGTTGTGAGGCACTTTTAGCAGAGAAGCCGTTCAGGCCTAAGGGAGTGCCTAGCAGCTCTGAGTGCACACAAGCCTCCAGAACTCTGTATACTTGGAGATAGGTTCAGTGTGACGTTAGAACACAAACACACTTTGCAGAGGGCTTCTGCGGTTTAAAGTGTAGTTTTCCGTGTGAAACAGTTTCTCTCCCGCGTAGCCTTGTAAAGCGAAAATGGTCAGTTTCATGAATGTGAAGTACTCCACAGAGAAAGGTGCTGCAACTCTGTGAGTTTACCAGTGAAGTCCACATCTTATGTGGAGTACAACTATATTCCTTTTTGTTTGTAGTTCTCTGCCTCGCAGAGATTGAAACACTATTGTGAGGCACTTTTAGCACAGAAGCCGCTCAGGCCTAAGAGCGTGCCTAGCAGCTCTGATTGCACACAAGCCTCCAGAACTCTGTGTACTTGGAGATAGGTTCAATTTGACGTTAGAACACAAACGCAGTTTGCAGACAGCTTCTGCGATTTAAAGTGCAGTTTTCCCCGGGAAACAGCTGCTTTGGCACCTTATCCGTTTAATGCCAAAGCAGGCTGTTTCATGAATGTGAAGTGCTCCACAGAGAAAGGTCCTGAAACTCTGTGATTTTCCAGTGAAGTCCACCTCCTATGTGGAGTACAACTGTATTCCTTTTTGTTTGCAGGTCTCTGCCTGGCAGAGATTGAAACACTGTTGTGATGCACTTTTACCACAGAAGCCCTTCAGTCTTAAGAGAGTGCCTAGCAGCTCTGAGTGCACACAAGCCTCCAGAACTCTGTATAATTGGGGATAGATTCAGTTTGACATTAGAACACAAACGCACTTTGCAGAGGGCTTCTGTGGTTTAAAATTCAGATTTCCCTGGGAAATAGCTGCTCTCGCCGCTTACGCGTTTAAAGCGAAAGCGGTCAGTTCCATGAATGTGAAATACTCCACAGAGAAAGGTGCTGCAACTCTGTGAGTTTACCAGTGAAGTCCACCTCTTATGTGGAGTACAACAGTATTCCTTTTTGCTTGTAGGTCTCTGCGTGGCAGAGATTGAAACACTGTTGTGACGCAGTTTTAGCAGAGAAGATCTTCAGTCCAAAGAGAGTGCCTAGCAGCTCTGAGTGCACAGAAGCCTCCAGAACTCTGTGTACTTGGGGATAGCTTCAGTTTGACGTTAGAACACAAACGCACTTTGCCGAGGGCTTCAGCCGTTTAAAGTGCAGTTTTCCCCGGGAAACAGCTTCTCTCGCCGCTTAGCCGTTTAAAGCGAAAGCGGTCAGTTTCATGAATGTGAAGTACTCCACAGAGAAAGGTGCTGCAACTCTGTGAGTTTACCAGTGAAGTCCACCTGTTATGTGGAGTACAACTGTATTCCTTTTTGTTTGTAGGTCTCTGCGTCGCAGAGATTGAAGCACTATTGTGAGGCACTTTTAGGACAGAAGCTCTTGAGGCCTAAGAGAGTGACTAGCAGCTCGGCGTGCACACAAGCCTCCAGAACTCTGTTTCCTTTTGCATAGGTTCAGTTTGACATTAGAACACAAACGCACTTTGCAGAGGGCTTCTGCGGTTTAAAGTGCAGTTTTCCCCGGGAAACAGCTTCTCTCTGCGCTTTGCCATTTAAAGCGAAAGCGGTCAGTTCCATGAATGTGAAGCACTCCACAGAGAAATCTGCTGCAACTCAGTGAGTTTACCCGTGAAGTCCACCTCTTATGTGAAGTACACCTGTATTCCTTTTTGCTTGTAGGTCTCTGCCTGGCTGAGATTGAAACACTGTTGTGAGGCACTTTTAGCAGAGAAGCCCTTCAGGCCTAAGAGAGCGACTATCAGCTCTGAGTGCAGGCAAGCCTCCAGAAGTCTGTGTACTTGTGGATATGTTCAGTTTGACGTTAGAACACAATCGCACTTTGTAGAGGGCTTCTGTGGTTTAAAGTGCAGTTTTTCCCGGGACACAGCTGCTTTCGCCGCTTATCCATTTAATGCCAAAGCAGTCTGTTTCATGAATGTGAAGTGCTCCACAGAAAAAGGTCCTGAAACTCTGTGAGTTTCCAGCGAAGTCCATCTCCTATGTGGAGTACAACTGTTTTCCCTTTTGTTTGTAGGTCTCTGCCTGGCAGAGATTGAAACACTGTTGTGAGGCACTTTTAGCACAGAAGCCCTTCAGGCCTGAGAGAGTGCCTAGCTGCTCTGAGTGCACACAAGCCTCCAGAACTCTATATACTTCCAGATAGATTCAGTTTGACGTTAGAACACAAACGCACTTTGCAGAGGGCTTCTGCGGTTTAAAATGCAGATTTCCCTGGGAAACAGCTGCTCTCGCAGCTTACCCGTTTGATTTTGAAGCAAAAGCGGGCAGTTTCATGAATGTGAAGTACTCCACAGAGAAAGGTGCTGCAACTCTGTGAGTTTCCCAGTGAAGTCCACCTCTTATGTGGAGTACAACTGTATTCCTTTTTTTTGCAGGTCTCTGCCTGGCAAAGATTGAAACACTGTTGTGAGGCACTTTTAGCAGAAAAGCCCTTCAGGCCTAAGAGAGTGCCTACCAGCTCCGAGTGCACACAAGCCTCCAGAAGTCTGTATACTTGGGGGTAAGTTCAGTTTGACGTTAGAACACAAACGCACTTTGCAGAGGGCTTCTGGGGTTTAAAGTGTAGTTTTCCACAGGAAACCGCTTCTCTCGCCGCTTACCCATTTAAAGCGAAAGCGGTCAGTTTCATGAATGTGAAGTACTCCAAAGAGAAAGGTCCTGCAACACTGTGAGTTTACCAGTGAAGTCCACCTCTTATGTGGAGTACAACTGTATTCCTTTTTGTTTGTAGGTCTCTGCCTGGCAGAGTTTGAAACACTGTTGTGAGGCACTTTTAGCAGAGATGCCCATCAGGCCTAAGAGAGTGCCTACCAGCTCTGAGTGCACACAAGCCTCCAGAACTCCGTATACTTGGGGATAGTTTCAGTTTGACGTTAGAACACAAACAAACTTTGCCGAGGGCTTCTGCCGTATAAAGTGCAGTTTTACCCGGGACAGAGCTGCTTTCGCTGCTTATCCGTTTAAAGCCAAAGCAGTCAGTTTCATGAATGTGAAGTACTCCAAAGAGAAAGGTGCTGCAACTCTGTGAGTTCACCAGTGAAGTCCACTTCTTATGGGGAGAACAACTGTAGTCCTTTTTGTTTGTAGGTCTCTGCCTGGCAGAGTTTGAAACACTGTTGTGAGGCACTTTTAGCAGAGATGCCCATCAGGCCTAAGAGAGTGCCTACCAGCTCTGAGTGCACACAAGCCTCCAGAACTCTGTATACTTGGGGATAGGTTCAGTTTGACAATAGAACACAAACGCACTTTGCAGAGGGCTTCTGCCGTATAAAGTGCAGTTTTACCCGGGACAGAGCTGCTTTCGCTGCTTATCCGTTTAAAGCCAAAGCAGTCAGTTTCATGAATGTGAAGTACTCCACAGAGACAGGTGCTGCAACTGTGTGTGTTTCCGGTGAAGTCCACCTCCTATGTGGAGTACAACTCTATTCCTTTTTGTTTGTAGGTCTCTGCCTGGCAGAGACTGAAACACTGTTGTGAGGTACTTTTAGAGGAGAAGCCCTTCAGGCCTAAGATAGTGCCTAGCAGCTCTGAGTGCACACAAGCTTCCAGAACTCTGTATACTCGGGGATAGGTTCAGATTGACGTTAGAGCACAAACGCACTTTTCAAATGGCTTCTTTGGTTTAAAGTGCAGTTTTCCCCAGGAAACATCTGCTCTCGCTGCTTAGCCATTTGAAGCGAATGCAGTCAGTTTCATGAATGTGAAGCACTCCACAGAGAAAGGTGCTGCAACTCTGTGAATTTACCAGTGAAGTCCAACCCCTATGTGGAGTGCAACTGTATTCCTTTTTGTTTGTAAGTCTCTGCCTGGCAGAGATTGAAACACTGTTGTGAGGCACTTGTAGGAGAGAAGACCTTCATTCCTAAGAGAGTGCATAGCAGTTCTGAGTGCACACAAGCCTCCAGAACTCTGTATAGTTGGGGATAGATTCCGTTTGATGTTAGAGCACAAATGCACTTTGCAGAGGGCTTCTGCGGTATAAAGTGCAGATTTCCCCGGGAAACAGCTGCTCTCGCCGCTTAGCCGTTTAAAGCGAATGCGGTCACTTTCATGAATGTGAAGCACTCCACAGAGAAAGGTGCTGCAACACTACGAGTTTACGACTGAAGAACACCTCTTATGTGAAGTACAACTGAATTCCTTTTTGTTTGTAGGTTTCTGCCTCGCAGAGATTGAAACACTGCTGTGAGGCACTTTTACCAGAGAAGCCCTTCAGGCCTAAGAGAGTGCCTACCAGCTCTGTGTCCACAGAAGCCTCCAAAACACCGTATATTTGGGGATAGATTCAGTTTGACATTAGAACACAAACGCACTTTGCAGAGGGCTCCTGCGGTTTAAAGTGCAGATTTCCCTGTGAAACAGCTGCTCCCGCTGCTTACACGTTTATAGAGAAAGCGGTCAGTTTCATGAATGTGAAGTACTCCACAGAGAAAGGTGCTGCAACTCTGTGAGTTTGCCAGTGAAGTTCACATCTTACGTGGAGTACAACTGTATTCCTTTTTTTTTATACGTCTCTGCTTGGCAGAGATTGAAACACTGTTGTGAGGCACTTTTAGCAGAGAAGCCCTTCAGGAATAAGAGAGTGCCTAGCAGCTCTGAGTGCACACAAGCCTCCAGAAGTCTGTATACTCGGTGATAGGATCTGTTTGACGTGAGAACACAAACGCACTTTGCAGAGGGCTTCTGTGGTTTGAAGTGCAGTTTTCCGAGGAAACAACTTCTCTTGCCACTTAGCCGTTTAAAGCGAAAGCGGTCAGTTTCCTGAATGTGAAGCACTCCTCAGAGAAACGTCCTGCAACTCTGTGAGTATGCCAGTGAAGTCCACCTCTTATGTGAAGTACAACTGTATTCCTTTTTGTTTGTAGGTCACTGCCTGGCAGCGATTGAAACACTGTTGTGAGGCACTTTTAGCAGAGAAGTCCTTCAGATCTAAGAGAGTGCCTAGCAGCTCTGAGTGCACACAAGCATCCAGTACTCTGTATACTTGGGGATAGGTTCAGTTTGACATTAGAACACAAACGCACTTTCCAGAGGGATTCTGCGGTTTCAAGTGCAGTTTTCCCTGGGAAACAGCTTCTCTCGCCGTTTAGCCATTTAAATCGAAAGCGGTCAATTACATGAATGTGAAGTACTCCACAGAGAAATCTGATTCAACTCTGTGAGTTTAGCAGTGAAGCCCACCTCTTATGTGGAGCACAACTGTATTCCTTTTGGTTTGTAGGTCTCTGCTTGGAAGAGATTGAAACACTGTTGTGAGGCACTTTTCGCAGAGAAGTCCTTCAGGCCTAAGAGAGTGCCTAGCATCTCTGAGTGCACACAAGCCTCCAGAACTCTGTATACTTGGGGATAGGTTCAGTTTGACGTTAGAACACAAACGCACTTTGCAGAGGGATTCTGCGGTTTCACGTGCAGTTTTCCCGGGGAAACAGCTTCTCTAGTCACTTAGCCGTTTAAAGGGAAAGCAGTCAGTTTCATGAATGTGAAGTACTCCACAGAGGAAGTTCCTGCAACACTATGAATTTACCAGTGAAGTCAACATCTTATGTGGAGTAAAACTGTATTCCTTTTTGTTTGTATGTCTCTGCCTGGCAGAGATTGAGACACTGTTGTGAGGCACTTTTAGCAGACAAGCCCTTCAGGACTAAGAGAGTGCCTAGCATCTGTGAGTGCACACAAGCCTGCAGAACTCTGTATACTTGGGGATAAGTTCAGTTTGACGTTAGAAGACAAACGCACTTTGCAGATGGCTTCTGCGGTTTAAAGTGCAGTATTCCCCGGGAAACAGCTTCTCTCGATGCTTTGCCATATAAAGCAAATGAATCAGTTTCATGAATGTGAAGTACTCCACAGAGAAACGTGCTGCAACTCTGTGAGTTTACCAGTGAAGTCAACATCTTATGTCGAGTACAACTGTATTCCTTTTATTTGTAGGTCTCTGCCTGGCAGAGATTGAGACACTGTAGAGAGACACTTTAAGCAGAGAAGCCCTTCAGGCCTAAGAGAGTGCCTAGCAGCTATGAGTGCACACAAGCCTCCAGAATTCTGTATACTTGGGGATGGGTTCAGTTTGACATTATAAGAAAAACGCACATTGCAGAGGGCTTTTGCGGTTTAAAGTGCAGATTTCCCCGGGAAACAGCTTCTCTCGCCGCTTAGCCGTTTAAAGTGAAAGCGGTCACTTTCATAAATGTGAAGCACTCCACAGAGAAAGGTGCTGCAACGCTGTGAGTTTACGACTGAAGTCCACCTCTTATGTGAAGTACAACTGTATTCCTTTTTGTTTGTAGGTCTCTTCCTCACAGAGATTAAAACACTGTTGTGAGGCATTTTTAGCAGACAAGCCCTTCAGGCCTAAGAGAGTGCGTAGCAGCTCTGAGCGCACACAATCCTCCAAAACTCTGTATACTCGGGGATAGGTTCGGTTTGATGTTAGAGCACAAACGCACTTTGCAAAGGGCTTCTTTGGTTTAAAGTGTAGTTTTACCCGGGAAACACCTGCTCTCACTGCTCAGCCATTTGAAGAGAATGCAGACAGTTTCATGAATGTGAAGCACTCCACAGAGAAAGGTGCTTCAACTCTGTGAGTTTAGCAGTAAAGTCCACCTTTTATGTGAAATACAACTGTATTCCTTTTTGTTTATAGGTCTCTGCCTCGCAGAGATTGAAACACTGTTGTGAGGCACTTTTAGCAGAGAAGTCCTTCAGGCCTAAGAGAGTGCCTAGCAACTCTGAGTGCACACAAGCCTCCAGAACTCTGTATGCTTGGGGATAGGTTCAGTTCGACAATAGAAGACAAACGCACTTTGCAGAGGGCTTCTGCCATTTAAAGTGCAGTTTTCCCTGGGAAACAGCTGCTTTCGCCGCTTATCCATTTAAAGCCAAAGCAGGCAGTTTCAAGAATGTGAAGTACTCCACAGAGACAGCTGCTGCAACTGTGTGAGTTTCCAGTGAAGTCCACCTCCTATGTGGAGTACAAATGTATTCCTTTTTGTTTGTAGGTCTCTGCCTGGCAGAGATTGAAACACTGTTGTGAGGGACTTTTAGCAGAAAAAGCCTTCAGGCCTAAGATAGTGCCTAGCAGCTCTGAGTGCACACAAGCCTCCAGAACTCTGTATACATGGGGATAGTTTCATTGTGACGTTAGAACACAAATGCACTTTGCAGAGGGCTTCTGCGTTTTAAAGTGCAGTTTTCCACTGGAAACCGCGTCTGTCACCGCTTACCCGTTTAAAGCGAAAGCGGTCACTTTCATAAATGTGAAGCACTCCACAGAGAAAGGTGCTGCAACTCTGTGAGTTTACGACTGAAGTACACCTCTTATGTGAAGTACAACTGTATTCCTTTTTGTTTGTAGGTCTCTGCCTGGGAGAGATTGAAACACTGTTGTGAGGCTCTTTTACCAGAGAAGCCCTTCAGGCCTAAGAGAGTGCCTACCAGCTCTGCGTCCACACAAGCCTCCAGAACACCGTATACTTGGGGATAGATTCAGTTTGACGTTAGAACACAAACGCACTTTGCAGAGGGCTCCTGCAGTTTAAAGTGCAGATTTCCCTGTGAAACAGCTACGCTCGCCGCTTACGCGTTTATAGAGAAAGCGGTCAGTTTCATGAATGTGAAGTACTCCACAGAGAAAGTTGTCGCAACTCTGTGAGTTTACCAGTGAAGTCCACATCTTATATGGAGTACAACTGTATTTCTTTTTTTTATAGGTCTCTGCTTGGCAGAGATTGAAACACTGTTGTGAGGCAGTTTTAGCAGAGAAGTACTTCAGGAATAAGAGAGTGCCTAGCAGCTCTGAGTGCACACCACACTCAAGAACTCTATATACTTGGGGATAGTTTCAGTTTGACTTTAGAACACAAACGCACTTTGTATAGGGCTTCTGCAGTTTAAAGTGCAGTTTTCCCCGGGAAACAGCTTCTCTCGCCGCTTCGCCATTTAAAGCCAACGCAGTCAGTTTCATGAATGTGAAGTACTCCACAGAGAAAGGTGCTGCAACTCTGTGAGTTTGCCAGTGAAGTCCACCTCTTATGTGGGGCATAACTGTATTCCGTTTGGTTTGTAGGTCTCTGCCTGGCAGAGATTGAAACACTGTTGTGAGGCACTTTTAGCAGAGAACCCCTTCAGGCCTAAGAGAGTGCCTAGCAGCTCTGAGTGCACACCACACTCAAGAACTCTATATACTTGGGGATAGTTTCAGTTTGACTTTAGAACACAAACGCACTTTGCAGAGGGCTTCTGCGGTTTAAAGTGCACTTTTCCCCGGGAAACAGCTTCTCTCGCCGCTTCGCCATTTAAAGCCAACGCAGTCAGTTTCATGAATGTGAAGTACGCCACAGAGAAAGGTGGTGCAACTCTGTGAGTTTACCAGTGAAGTCCACATCTTATGTGGAGTACAACTGTATTCCTTTTTTTTATAGGCCTCTGCTTGGCAGAGATTGAAACACTGTTGTGAGGCACTTTTAGCAGAGAAGCCCTTCAGGCCTAAGGGAGTGCCTAGCAGCTCTGAGTGCACACAAGCCTCCAGAACTCTGTATACTTGGGGATAGTTTCAGTTTGACTTTAGAACACAAACGCACTTTGTATAGGGCTTCTGCAATTTAAAGTGCAGTTTTCCCCTGGAAACAGCTTCTCTCCACGCTTAGCCGTTTAAAGCGAAAGCGGTCAGTTTCATGAATGTGAAGTACTCCACAGAGAAAGGTGCTGCAACTCTGTGAGTTTACCAGTGAACTGCACTTCTTATGGGGAGTACAACTGTAGTCCTTTTTGTTTGTAGGTCTCTGCCTGGCAGAGATTGAAACACTGTTCTGAGGCACTTTTAGCAGAGAAGCCCTTCAGGCCTAAGAGAGTGCCTAGCAGCTCTCAGTGCACACAAGCCTCCAGAACTCTGTATTCTTGGGAATAGGTTCAGTTTGACGTTAGAGCACAAACGCACTTTGCTGAGGGCTTCTGTGATTTAAAGTGCAGTTTTCCCCGTGGAACAGCTTCTCTCGCCGCTTAGCCATTTAAAGCGAACGCGGTCACTTTCATAAATGTGAAGCACTCCACAGAGAAAGGTGCTGCAACTCTGTGAGTTTACGACTGAAGTCCACCTCTTATGTGAAGTACAAATGTATTCCTTTTTGTTTGTAGGTCTCTTCCTGGCAGGGATTGAAACACTGTTGTGAGGCACTTTTAGCAGAGAAGCCCTTCAGGCGTAAGAGAGTGCCTACCAGCTCTGAGTGCACACAAGCCTCCAGAACTCCGTATACTTGGGGATAGTTTCAGGTTGACCTTAGAAAACAAACGCACTTTGCGGAGGGCTTCTGCGGTTTAAAGTGCAGTTTTCCCCGGGAAACAGCTTCTCTCCGCGCTTACCCGTTTAAAGCGAAAGCGGTCAGTTTCATGAATGTGAGGCACTCCACAGAGAAAGGTGCTGCAACTCTGTGAGTTTACCAGTGATGTCGACATCTTATGTGGAGTACAACCGTATTTCTTTTTTTTATAGGTCTCTGCTTGGCAGAGATTGAAACACTGTTGTGAGGTACTTTCAGCAGAGAAGCCCTTTAGGAATAAGAGAGTGCCTAGCAGCTCTGAGTGCACACCACCCTCAAGAACTCTGTGTACTTGGGGATACTTTCAGTTTGACTTTAGAACACAAACGCACTTGGCAGAGGGCTTCTGCAGTTTAAAGTGCAGTTTTGCGCGGGAAGCAGCTTCTCTCGCCGCTTAGCCATTTAAAGCCAAAGCAGTCAGTTTCATGAATGTGAAGTACGCCACAGAGAAAGGTGCTGCAACTCTGTGAGTTTCCAGTGAAGTCCACCTCCTATGTGGAGTACAACTGTATTCCTTTTTGTTTGTAGGTCTCTGCCTGGCAGAGATAGAAACACTGTTCTGAGGCACTTTTAGCAGAGAAGCCCTTCAGGCCTAAGGGAGTGCGTAGCAGCTCTGAGTGCACACAAGCCTCCAGAACTCTGTATAGTTGGGGATAGTTTCAGTGTGACGTTAGAACACAAATGCACCTTGCAGAGGCCTTCTGCGGTTTAAATTGCAGTCTTCCCCGGAAACAGCTTCTCTCCCGCTTAGCCGTTTAAAGCGAAAGCGGTCAGTTTCATGAATGTGAAGTGCTCCACAGAGAAAGGTGCTGCAACTCTGTCAGTTTACCAGTGAAGTCCACATCTTATGTGGAGTACAACTGTATTCCTTTTTTTTATAGGTCTCTGCTTGGCAGAGATTGAAACACTGTTGTGAGGCACTTTTAGTAGAGAAGCCCTTCAGGAATAAGAGAGTGCCTAGCAGCTCTGAGTGCACACCACCCTCAAGAACTCTTTATACTTGGGGATAATTTCAGTTTGACGTTACAACACAAACGCACTTTGCAGAGGGCTTCTGCGGTTTAAAGTGCATTTTTCCACGGGAAGCAGCTTCTCTCGTCGCTTAGCCGTTTAAAGCGAAAGCGGTCACTTTCATAAATGTGAAGCACTCCACAGAGTAAGGTGCTGCAACTCTGTGAGTTTACGACTGAAGTCCACCTATTATGTGAATTACAACTGTATTCCTTTTTGTTTGTAGGTCTCTTCCTCGCAGAGATTGAAACACTGTTGTGAGGCACTTTTAGCAGAGAAGCCCTTCAGGCGTAAGAGAGTGCCTACCAGCTCTGAGTGCACACAAGCCTCCAGAACTCTGTATACTTGGGGAGAGGATCAGTTTGACGTTAGAACACAAACGCACTTTGCCGAGGGCTTCTGCGGTTTAAAGTGAAGTTTTCTCCGGGAAACAGCTTCTCTTGCCGCTTAGCCGTTTAAAGCGAAAGCGGTCAGTTTCATGAATGTGAAATAACCACAGATAAAGGTGTCGCAACTGTGTGAGTTTACCAGTGAAGTCGACATCTTATGTGGAGTACAACTGTATTTCTTTTTTTTATAGGTCTCTGCCTGGCAGAGATTGAAACACTGTTGTGAGGCACTTTTAGGAGAGAAGGCCTTCAGGCCTAAGAGAGTGCCTAGCAGCTGTGAGTGCACACAAGCCTCCAGAATTCTGTATACTTGGGGATAAGTTCAGTTTGACGTTAGAACACAAACGCACTTTGCAGAGCTCTTCTGGGGTTTAAAGTGCAGTTTTCCACAGGAAATCGCTTCTCTCGCCGCTTACCCGTTTAAAGCGAAAGCGATCAGTTTCATGAATGTGAAGTATTCCACAGAGAAAGGTGCTGCAAATCTGCGAGTTTACCAGTGAAGTCCACCTCTTATGTGGAGTACAACTGTATTCCTTTTTGTTTGTAGGTCTCTACCTGGCAGAGTTTGAAACACTGTTGTGAGGCCCTTTTAGAATAGAAACCCTTCAGGCCTAAGAGAGTGCCTAGCAGCTCCGAGTGCACACGCACCTCCAGAAGTCTGCATACTTGGGGATAGGTTCAGTTTGACGTTAAAACACAAACGCACTTTGCAGAGGGCTTCGGGGTTTAAAGTGCAGTTTTCCGCGTGAAAAAGCTTCTATTCCGCTTAGCCGTTTAAAGCAAAAGCGATCAGTTTCTTGAATGTGAAGTACTCCACAGAGAAAGGTGCTGCAACTCTGTGAATTTACCAGTGAAGTCCAGCTGTTATGTGGAGCACAACTGTATTCCTTTTTGTGTGTAGGTCTCTGACTGGCAGAGATTGAAACACTGTTGTGAGGCACTTTTAGGAGAGAAGGCCTTCAATCCTAAGAGAGTGCCTAGCAGTTCTGAGTGCACAGTAGCCACCAGAACACCGCATACTTGGGGATAGTTTCAGTTAGACGTTAGAACACAAACGCACTTTGCAGAGGGCTTCTGCGGTTTAAAGTGCAGTTTTCCCCGGGAAACAGCTTCTCTCAGCGCTTGGCCATTTAAAGCAAAAGCGGTCAGTTTCATGAATGTGAAGCACTTCACAGAGAAAGGTGCTGCAACTCTGTGAGTTTCCCAGTGAAGTCCACCTCTTATGTGAAGTACAACTGCATTCCTTTTTGCTCGTAGCTCTCTGCCTGGCAGAGATTGAAACACTGTTGTGAGGCACTTTTAGCAGAAAAGCCCTTCAGGCCTAGGAGAGTGCCTAGCAGCTCTGAGTGCACACAAGCCTCCAGAACTCCGTATACTTGGGGATAGTTTCAGTTTGAC
>NW_022974873.1:2482-13198 GCF_012274545.1 Fukomys damarensis | reverse complement strand
ACACAGAGAAAGGTGCTGCAAATCTGTGAGTTTACCAGTGAAGTCTACCTCTTATGTGGAACACAACTGTATTCCTTTTTGTTTGTAGGTCTTAGCCTGGCAGAGTTTGAAACACTGTTGTGAGGCACTTTTAGCAGAGAAGCCCTTCAGGCCTAACAGAGTGCCTAGCAGCTCTGAGTGCACGCAAGCCTCCAGAATTCTGTATACTTGGGGATAGGTTCAATTTGACGTTAGAACACAAACGCCCTTTGCAGAGGGCTTCTGCGGTTTAAAGTGCAGTTTTCCCCGGGAAACAGCTTCTCTCGCCGCTTAGCCGTTTAAAGCGAAAGCGGACAATTTCATGAATGTGAAGTACTCCACAGAGGAAGGTGCTGCACTCTCTCACTTTACCAGTGAAGTCAACATCTTATGTATACTACAACTGTATTCCTTTTTTTTGTAGGTCTCTGTCTGGCAGAGATTAAAACACTGTTGTTAGGCACTTTTAGCAGAGAAGCCCTTCAGGCCTAACAAAGTGCCTAGCAGCGCTGAGTGCACACAAGCCTCCAGAACTCTATACACTTGGGGATAGGTTCAGTTTGACATTAGAACACAAACGCACTCTGCAGAGGGCTTCTGGGGTTTAAAGTGCAGTTTTCCCCGGGAAACAGCTTCTCTTGCCGCTTAGCCTTTCAAAGCGAAAGTGGTCAGTTTCATGAATCTGAAGTACTCCACAGAGACAGGTGTTGCAACTCTGTGAGTTTACCAGTGAAGTCCACCTCTTATGTGGAGTACAACTGTATTCCTTTTTGTTTGTATGTCTCTGCCTGGGAGAGATTGAAATACTGTTGTGAGGCACTTTTAGCAGAGAAGTCCTTCAAGCCTAGGAGAGTGCCTAGCAGCTCTGAGTGCACACAAGCCTCCAGTACTCAGTATACTTGGGGATAGGTTCAGTTTGACATTAGAACAGAAACGCACTTTGCAGAGGGATTCTGTGGTTTCATGTGCTGTTTTCCCCGGGAGGCAGCTTCTCTCGCCGCTTAGCCGTTTAAATCAAAAGAGGTCAATTACATGAATGTGAAGTACTCCACAGAGAAATGTGGTTCAACTCTGTGAGTTTACCAGTGAAGTCCACCTCTTATGTGGAGCAGAACTGTATTCCTTTTTGTTTGTAGGTCTCTGCCGGGCAAAGATTGAAACACAGGTGTGAGGCGCTTTTAGCAGAGAATCCCTTCAGGCTTAAGAGAGTGCCTAGCATCTCTGAGTGCACACAAGTCTCCAGAATTCTGTTTACTTGGGGATAGGTTCAGTTTGACTTTAGAACACAGACGCACTTTGCAGAGGGCTTTTGCGGTTTAAAGTGCAGTATTCCTCGGGAAATAGCTTCTCTCGCCTCTTAGCCGTGTGAAGCGAAAGCGGTCAGTTTCATGAATGTGAAGTACTCCACAGAGAAAGGTGCTGCAACTCTGTGAGTTTACCAGTGAAGTCCACCTGTTCTGGGGAGCACAACTATATTCCTTTTTGTTCGTAGGTCTCTGCCGGGCAGAGATTGAAACACTGTTGTGAGGCACTTTTAACAGAGAAGCCCTTCAGTCCAAAGAGAGTGCCTAGCAGCTATGAGTGCACACAAGCCTGCAGTACTCTCTATACTTGGAGATAGGTTCAGTTTTACGTTAGATCACAAACGCAGTTTGCAGAGAGCTTCTGGGGTTTAAAGTGCAGTTTTCCACAGGAAACAGCTTCTCTCGCCGCATAGCCATTTAAAGCGAAACCGGTCAGTTTCATGAATGTGAAGTACTCCACACAGAAACGTGTTGCCACACTGTGAGTTTACCAGTGAAGTCCACATCTTATGTGGAGCACAACTGTATTCCTTTTTGTTTGTAGGTCTCTGCCTTGCAGATCTTGAAACACATTTGTGAGGCACTTTTAGCAGAGAAACCCTTCAGGGCTAAGAGAGCGCCTAGCAGCTCTGAGTGCACACAAGCCTCCAGAACTCTGTATACTTGGGGATAGGTTCAGTTTGATGTTAGAGCACAAACGCACTTTGCAGAGGGCTTCTGCAGTTTAAAGTGCAGTTTTCCCCGGGAAACAGCTTCTCTCACCACTTAGCCGTTTAAAGCGAAAGCGGTCAGTTTCATGAATGTGAAGCACTCCACAGAGAATGGTGCTGCAACTCTGTGAGTTTACCAGAGAAGTCTACCTCTTATGTGGAGTACAACTGTATTCCTTTTTGTTTAAAGATCTCTGCCTGGCAGAGATTGAAACACTGTTGTGAGGCACTTTCAGCAGAGAAGCACTTAAGGCGTAAGAGAGTGCCTAGGAGCTCTGAGTGCACGCAAGCCTCCAGAACTCTGTATACTTGGGGATAGGTTCAGTTTAACGTTAGAACACAAACGCACTTTGCAGACGGCTTCTGCGGTTGAAAGTGCAGTTTTCCCCGTGAAACAGCTTCTCTCAGCGCTTAGCCATTTAAATCAAAAGCGGTCAGTTTCATGAATTAGACGTACTACACAGAGAAAGGTGCTGCAAATCTGTGAGTTTACCAGTGAAGTCTACCTCTTATGTGGAACACAACTGTATTCCTTTTTGTTTGTAGGTCTTAGCCTGGCAGAGTTTGAAACACTGTTGTGAGGCACTTTTAGCAGAGAAGCCCTTCAGGCCTAAGAGAGTGCCTAGCAGCTCTGAGTGCACACAAGCCTCCAGAATTCTGTATACTTGGGGATAGGTTCAGTTTGACGTTAGAACACAAACGCACTTTGCAGAGGGATTCTGCGGTTAAAAGTGCAGTTTTCCCGGGAAACACCTTCTCTGGTCACCTAGCCGTTTAAAGAGAACGCAGTCAATTTCATGAATGTGAAGTACTCCACAGAGGAAGGTGCTGCACTCTCTCACTTTACCAGTGAAGTCAACATCTTATGTATAGTACAACTCTATTCCTTTTTTTTGTAGGTCTCTGCCTGGCAGAGATTAAAACACTGTTGTGAGGCACTTTTAGCAGAGAAGCCCTTCAGGCCTAACAAAGTGCCTAGCAGCGCTGAGGGCACACAAGCCTTCAGAACTCTGTATACTTGGGGATAGGTTCAGTTTGACGTTAGAACACAAACTCACTTTGCAGAGGTCTTCTGCCGTTTAAAGTGTAGTTTTCCATGGGAAACAGCTTCTCTCGCCGCTTAGCCGTTTAAAGCGAAAGCTGTCAGCTTCATGAATTTGAAGTACTCCACAGAGAAAGGTGCTGCAACTCTGTGAGATTACCAGTGAGGTCCACTTCTTATGGGGAGAACAACTGTAGTCCTTTTTGTTTAAAGATCTCTGCCTGGCAGAGATTGAAACACTGTTGTGAGGCACTTTCAGCAGAGAAGCACTTAAGGCGTAAGAGAGTGCCTAGGAGCTCTGAGTGCACTAAAGCCTCCAGAACTCTGTATGCTTGGGGATAGGTTCAGTTTAACGTTAGAACACAAACGCACTTTGCAGAGGACTTCTGCTGTTTAAAGTGCAGTTTTCCATGGGAAACAGCTTCTCTCGCCGCTTAGCCGTTTAAAGCGAAAGCGGTCAGTTTCATGAAAGTGAAGTACTCCACAGAGGAAGGTGCTGCAACTCTCTGAGTTTACCAGTGAAGTCAACATCTTATGTGCAGTACAACTGTATTTCTTTTTGTTTGTAGGTCTCTGCCTGGCAGAGATTGAAACACAGTTTTGAGGCACTTTTAGCAGAGAAGCCCTTCAGGCCTAAGAGAGTGCCTAGCAGATCTGAGTGCACACAAGCCTCCAGAACTCTGTATACTTGGGAATAGGTTCAGTTTGACGTTAGAAAACAAACGCACTTTGCAGTGGGCTTCTGCGGTTTAAAGTGCCTTTTTCCCTGTGAAACAGGTTCTCTCACCGGTTAGCCGTTTAAAGCGAAAGCAAACAGTTTCTTGAATGTGAAGTACTCCGCAGAGAAAGTTGCTGCAACTCTGTGAGTTTCCTGGTGAAGTCCACCTCTTATGTGGAGTACAGCTGTATTCCTTTTTGTTTTTATATCTCTGCCTGGCAGAGATTGCAACACTTTTGTGAGGCACTTATAGCAGAGAAGCCCTTCAGTCCTAAGAGAGTGCCTAGCAGCTCTGAGTGCACACAAGCCTCCAGAACTCTGTATACTTGGGGATAGGTTCAGTTTGACGTTAGAACACAAATGCACATTGCAGAGGGCTTCTGCAGTTTAAAGTGCAGTTTTCCCCGGGAAACAGCTTCTCTCCGCGCTAGGCCATTTCACGCGAAAGCGGTCAGTTTGATGAATGTGAAGCACTCCACAGAGAAAGCTGCTGCAACTCTGTGAGTTTACCAGTGAAGTATACTTCTTATGGGGAGTACAACTGTAGTCCTTTTTGTTTGTAGGTGTCTGCCTGGCAGAGATTGAAACACTGTTGTGAAGCACTTTTAGCAGAGAAGCCTTGCAGTCCTAAGAGAGTGCCTACCAGCTATGAGTGCACGCTAGCCTCCCGTACTCTGTATGATTTGGGATAGGTTCTGTTTGACTTTAGAACACAAACGTACTTTGCAGAGGAATTCTGGGGTTTAAAGTGCTGTTTTTTTCCGAGGAAAAAGCTTCTCTCGCCGCTTAGCCATTTAAAGCAAAAGCGGTCAGTTTCACGAATGTGAAGTACTCCACAGAGAAAAGTGCTACAACTCTGTGAGTTTGCCAGTGATGTCCACCTCTTACGGGGAGGACAACTGTATTCCTTTTCGCTTGTAAGTCTCTGCGCGGCAGAGATTGCAACACTGTTGTGAGGCACTTTTACCAGAGAAGCCCTTCAGTCCTAAGAGAGTGCCTAGCAGCTCTGAGTGCACACAAGCCTCCAGAACTCTGTATACTTGTTGATAGTTTTAGTTTGACGTTAGAACACAAACGCACTTTGCAGAGGGATTCTGGGGTTTAAAGTGCCGTTTTCCCCAGGAATCAGCTTCTCTCGCCGCATAGCCTTTTAAAGCGAAAGTGGTCAGTTTCATGAATGTGAAGTACTCCACAGAGAAAGGTGCTTCAACTGTGTGAGTTTACCAGTGAAGTCCACATCTTATGTGGAGCACAACTGTATTGTTTTTTCTTTGTAGGTCTCTGCCTGGCAGAGATTGAAACACTTTTGTGAGGCACTATTAGCAGAGAAATCCTTCCGGCCTAAGAGAGTCCCTAGCAGCTCTGAGTGCACACAAGCCTCCAGAACTCTGTATACTTGAGGATAGATTCAGTTTAACGTTCGAACACAAATGCACTTTGCAGAGGGCTTCTGCGGGTTAAAGTGCAGTTTTCCCCGGGAATCAGCTGCTCTCGCGCTTACTTGTTTAAAGCCAAAGCAGTCAATTTCATGAATGTGAAGGACTCCACAGAGAAAGGTGCTGCAACTCTGTGAGTTTACCAGTGAAGTCCACATCTTATGTGGAGCACAACTGTATTCCTTTTGTTTGTAGGTCTGTGCCTGGCAGAGATTGAAACACTGTTGTGAGGCACTTTTAGCAGAGAAGCCTTTCAGTCCTAAGAGTGTGCCTAGCAGCTCTGTGTGCACACAAGCCTCCAGAACTCTGTATACTTGTTTATAGTTTCAGTTTGACATTACAAGACAAACGCACATTGCAGAGGGCTTCTGCGTTTTAAAGTGCAGTTTTCCCCGGGAAACAGCTTCTCTCGCCGCTTAGCCATTTAAAGCGAAAGCGGTCAGTTTCATGAATGTGAATTACTCCACAGAGAAAGGTGCTTCAACTCTGTGAGTTTACCAGTGAAATCCACCTCTTATGTGAAGTACAACTGTATTCCTTCTTGTTTGTAGGTCTCTGCCTGGCAGAGATTGAAACACTGTTGTGAGGCTTTTTTAGCAGAGAACCCCTTCAGGCTTAAGAGAGTTCCTAGCAGCTCTGAGTGCACACAAGCCTCCAGAACTCTGTATACTTGAGGATAGATTCAGTTTAACGTTCGAACACAAACGCACTCTGCAGAGCGCTTCTGCGGTTTAAAGTGCAGTTTTCCCTGGGAAACAGCTTCTCTTGCCGCTTAGCCGTTCAAAGCGAATGCGGCCAGTTTCATGAATGTGAAGTACTCCACAGAGAAAGGTGCTGCAACTCTGTGAGTTTACCGGTGAAGTCCACCTTTTATGAGGAGCACAACTGTATTCCTTTTTGTTTGTATGTCTCTGCCTGGCAGACATTGAAACACTGTTGTGAGGCACTTTTAGCAGAGAAGCCCTTCAGTCCTAAGAGAGTGCCTCGCAGCTATGAATGCACACAAGCCTCCAGTACTCTGCATACTTGGGGATAGGTTCAGTTTGACGTTAGAACACTAACGCACTTTGCAGAGGGATACTGGGATTTAAAGTGCAGTTGTCCCCGGGAATCAGCTGCTCTCGCCGTTTACCTGTTTAAAGCGAAAGCACTCAGTTTCATGAATGTGAAGTACTCCACAGAGAAAGGTGCTGCAACTCTGTGAGTTTGCCAGTGATGTCCACCTCTTATGGGGAGGACAACTGTATTCCTTTTTGTTTGGAGGTCTCTGCCTGCCAGAGATTGAAACACTGTTTGGAGGCACTTTTAGCAGAGAAGCCCTTCAGGCTTAAGAGAGTGCTAGAAGCTCTGAGTACACACAAGCCTCCAGAAATCTGTACACTTGTTGATAGGTTCAGTTTGACGTTAGAACACAAACGCACTTTGAGGAGGACTTCTGCGGTTTAAAGTGCAGTATTCCGGGAAACAGCTTCTCTGGTCGCTTAGCCATTTAAAGCGAAATCGGTCAGTTTCATGAATGTGAAGTACTCCACAGAGGAAGGTGCTGCAACTCTCTGAGTTTACCAGTGAAGTCAACATCTTATGTGGAGTACAACTGTATTCCTGTTTGTTTGTAGGTCTCTGCCTGCAGAGATTGTGACACTGTTGTGAGGCACTTTTAGCAGAGAAGCCCTTCAGGCCTAAGAGAGTGCCTAGCAGCTGTGAGTGCACACAAGCCTCCAGAACTCTGTATACTTGTTGATAGATTCAGTTTGACGTTAGAACACAAACGCACTTTGCAGACGCCTTCTGCGGTTGAAAGTGCAGTTTTCCCCGGGAAACAGCTTCTCTCAGCGCTTAGCTGTTTAAAGCAAAAGCGGTCAGTTTCATGAATGTGAAGCACTCCACAGAGAAAGGTGCTGCAACTCTGTGAGTTTATCCGTGAAATCCACCTCTTATGTGGAGCACAACTGTATTCCTTTTTGTTTGTAGGTCTCTGCCTGGCAGAGATTGAAACACTGTTGTGAGGCACTTTTAGCAGAGAAGCCTTTCAGTCCTTCGAGGGTGCCTAGCAGCTATGAGTGCACGCTAGCCTCCAGTACTCTGTATAATTTGGGATAGGTTCTGTTTGACTTTAGAACACAAACGTACTTTGCAGAGGGCTTCTGGGGTTTAAAGTGCTGTTTTTTCCTAGGAAACAGGTTCTCTCGCCGCTGAGCCATTTAAAGCGAAAGCGGACTCTTTCATGAATGTGAAGTCCTCCAAAGAGAAACGTGCTACAACTCTGTGAGTTTGCCAGTGATGTCCACCTCTTATGGGGAGGACAACTGTATTCCTCTTTGTTTGTAGGTCTCTGCCTGGCAGAGATTGAAACACTGTTGTGAGGCACTTTTAGCAGAGAAGCCCTTCAGGCCTAAGAGAGTGTCTAGCAGCTTTGAGTGCACACAAACCTCCAGAGCTCTGCATACTTGGGGATAGGTTCATTTTGACTTTGGAACACAAACGCACTTTGCAGATGGCTTCTGCGGTTTAAAGTGCAGCTTTCCGGGGGAAACAGCTTCTCTCACCGCTTAGCCGCTTAAATCAAAAGCGGTCAGTTTCATGAATGTGACGTACTCCACATAGAAAGGTGCTGCAACTCTCTGAGTTTACGAGTGAAGTCAACATCTTATGTGGAGTACAACTGTATTCCTTTTTGTTTGTAGGTCTCTGCCTGAGAGAGATTGAGTCACTGCTGTGAGGCACTTTTAGCAGAGAAGCCCTTCAGGCCTAAGAGAGTGCCTAGCAGCTCTGAGTGCACACAAGCCTCCAGAACTCTGTATACTTGTGGATAGGTTCAGTTTAATGTTACAAGACAAACGCACTTTGCAGTGGGCTTCTGCGGTTTAAAGTGCAGTTTTCCCTGTGAAACTGCTTCTCTCGCCGGTTAGCCGTTTAAAGCGAAAGCAAACAGTTTCATGAATGTGAAGTACTCCACAGAGAAAGGTGCTGCAACTCTGTGAATTTCCCACTGAAGTCCACTTCTTATTTGGAGTACAGGTGTATTCCTTTTCATTTGTAAGTCTCTGCCCTGCAGAGATTGCAACACTGTTGTGAGGCACTTTTAGCAGAGAAGCCCTTCAGTCCTAAGAGAGTGCCTAGCAGCTGTGAGTGCACACAAGCCTCCAGAACTCTGTATACTTGTTGATAGTTTCAGTTTGACGTTAGAAGACAAACGCACATTGCAGAGGACTTCTGCGTTTTAAAGTGCAGTTTTCCCCAGGAAACAGCTTCTCTTGCCGCTTAGCCATTTAAAGCGAAAGTGGTCAGTTTCATGAATGTGAAGTACTCCACAGAGAAAGGTGCTTCAACTCTGTGAGTTTACCAGTGAAGTCCACCTCTTATGTGGAGTACAACTGTATTCCTTCTTGCTTGTAGGTCTCTGCCTGGCAGAGACTGAAACACTGTTGTGAGGCACTTTTAGCAGAGAAGCCCTTCAGTCCTAAGAGAGTGCCTCGCAGCTATAAGTGCTCTCAAGCCTCCAGTACTCTGCATACTTTGGGATATTTTCAGTTTGATGTTAGAACACAAACGCACTTTGCAGAGGGATTCTAGGGTTTAAAGTGCCGTTTTCCCCAGGAACCAACTTCTCTCGCCGCATAGCCGTTTAAAACGAAAGCGGTCAGTTTCGTGAATGTGAAGTACTCCACAGAGAAACTTGTTGCATCTCTGTGAGTTTACCAGAGAATTCCACATCTTATGTGGAGCACAACTGTATTGCTTTTTCTTTGTAGGTCTCTGCCTGGCAGAATTTGAAACACTTTTGTGAGGCACTTTTAGCAGAAAAACTCTTCAGGCCTAAGAGAGTCCCTAGCAGCTCTGAGTTCACACAAGCCTCCAGAACTCTGTATACTTGAGGATAGATTCAGTTTGACGTTGGAACACAAATGCACTTTGCAGAGGGCTTCTGCAGTTTAAAGTGCAGTTTTCCACGGGAATCAGCTGCTCTCGCGCTTACCTGTTTAAAGCGAAAGCGGTCAGTTTCATGAATGTGAAGGACTCCACAGAGAAACGTGCTGCAACTCTGTGAGTTTACCAGTGAAGTCCACCTCTTATGTGGAGCACAACTGTATTCCTTTTGTTTTTAGGTCTGTGCCTGGCAGAGATTGAAACACTGTTGTGGGGCACTTTTAGCAGAGAAGCACTTCAGGCCTTAGAGAGTGCCAAGGATCTCTGAGTGCACACAAACCTCCAGAGCTCTGTATACTTGGGGATAGGTTCAGTTCGACGGTAGAACACAAACGCACTTTGCAGACGGCTTCTGCGGTTGAAAGTGCCGTTTTCCCCGGGAAACAGCTTCTCTCAGCGCTTAGCCATTTAAAGCAAAAGCGGTCAGTTTCATGAATGTGAAGCACCCCACAGAGAAAGGTGGTGCAACTCTGTGAGTTTACCAGTGAAGTCCACCTCTTATGTGGAACACAACTGTATTCCTTTTTGTTTGTAGGTCTCTGCCTGACAGAGATTGAAACACTGTTGTGAGGCACTTTTAGCAGAGAAGCCTTTCAGTCCTAAGAGTGTGCCTAGCAGCTATGAGTGCACACAAGCCTCCAGTACACTGTATAATTTGGGATAGGTTCTGTTTGACTTTAGAACACAAACGTACTTTGCACATGGCTTCTGCGGTTTAAAGTGCAGCTTTCCGGTGGAAACAGCTTTTCTCACCGCTTAGCCGTTTAAATCAAAAGCGGTCAGTTACAGGAATGTGACGTACTCCACAGAGCAAGGTGCTGCAACTCTCTGAGCTTACTAGTGAAGTCAACATCTTATGTGGAGTACAACTGTATTCCTTTTTGTTTGTAGGTCTCTGCCTGGCAGAGATTGGAACACTGTTGTGAGGCACTTTTAGCAGAGAAGCCCTTCAGGCCTAAGAGAGTGCCTAGCAGCTCTGAGTGCACACAAGCCTCCAGAACTCTGTATGCTTGGGGATAGGTTCAGTTTGACGTTAGAAGACAAACGCACTTTGCAGTGGGCTTCTGCGGTTTAAAGTGCAGTTTTCCCTGTGAAACAGCTTCTCTCACCGGTTAGCCATTTAAAGCCAAAGCAAACAGTTTCATGAATGTGAAGTACTCCACAGAGAAAGGTGCTGCAACTCTGTGTATTTCCCAGTGAAATCCACCTCTTATGTGGAGAACAGCTGTATTCCTTTTCCTTTGAAAGTCTCTGCCTGGCAGAGATTGCAACACTGTTGTGAGGCACTTTTAGCAGAGAAGCCCTTCAGGCCTAAGAGAGTGCCTAGCAGCTCTGAGTGCACACAAGCCTCCAGAACTCTGTATACTTGTTGATAGTTTCAGTTTGACGTTAGAACACAAACGCACTTTGCAGAGGGCTTCTGTGGTTTAAAGTGCAGTATCCCGGGATACAGCTTCTCTGGTTGCTTAGCCGTTTAAAGCAAAATCGGTCTGTTTCATGAATGTGAAGTACTCCACAGAGAAAGGTGCTTCAACTCTGTGAGTTTACCAGTGAAGTCCAC